>NC_091588.1:7955834-7958334 GCF_042767895.1 Penaeus vannamei
AGATGCCAATAAAATGTTGTGGTGATCCTGCCCATGATCACTCAGAAAGTTTTACGAAGTTTTACGACAGGTGTGTCTTAGCCCATCTTACATGCCGGTAACTTTTGCTGGCGATCCGGGTCATGGATTTTTCAAAGGATTCATTAACAAGGCGTGATGGGGAAACACGGACGTCACAGGTGCGCCTTAGAAAAAGGGGATTTCAATGTAATTCTTCAAGTGCGGAAATTATTATTGCCTGCCGGAGGTATAGGCTATAGCTATTAGTATTGCCTTTATCTTTATTATCATCATTGTAATTGTTATTATTCCTAGTAGTAGTGGTAGTAGTATTTGTAGTATTTTATCATTATCATTATCATAATTACCATTATCATATTTTGATTATCACTATCTTCATAATAATAATATAAATTATAGTAATAAAGATCATGATAATAACGATTATTATTTCCATCATTATAATTGTTATTATCATCATTATTATTGTTATTATAATTATCATTGCTATTATCATTATGGTCAGTATCATTATCAATATAGGTGGTAGTAGTTTTAATAGTGACATTATTTTTATTATAATTATTACCATTATTACTATTATCAATACTGCTGTTAATACAACAGTCCTATAAAACAAAAGTCAAAGCCGTTTTTCTTTAAATATTATGTGATATCATATAAGAGGTACTTCATATTACTTTTTCGTATTTTTCCATCTAGTGTTGATATTGATATTGATAACTTTTATATAACCAATACACATAAGGACAGTTTGACATACGGGAATAAAATTAAAATGGCTGAAAATGGGATTCATACAGATTAATGCTTACACATTTATATGCTGATATCTGCATGCATATATATTCATATATATTAGCGCTTACATCTTACATTTCTGCTATGCAACAGAATTTATGCAGACACCTGTAGTAAACGTTTCTTTGTTTTTTTGTTGTTGTTTTTTTAGCGACATTAGTGATGGAGCATTGTTTAGATGTGAGGGCAGATTAGTCCTCGCACTTTCACCTTGATTAAAAAAAAAAAAAAAAAAAAAAAAACGTTATTCATTGGCCTGAGCCTCCAGAGGGCATCTTATTTTTCCTGTAGTGAAACTGGTTATTTTTGTAGACATCTATATATTAAAAAAACTAAGATTCTTTATCTCGGTTTCGGTAGTTCCAGTAAAAAAAAATGTCTTATTGTATGGTCATGTTTATCTAAATCAGCAATTGTTCGGATTACTCATTTCTGAACAGTTACATTGGGCTTCAATAAAAACAATGGATGCATTTTCGGGCATTCATGGTGAGAAAATCACGTGTATGGTACAGGGTATCGCAATATTTTTTTACGTAAACTGATCATTTGGTTTTATCACGGCAATTTATCGTCAATCATCACTCCAAGAATTTTAGTTTCAGTTTTCCTTGACAAGACTTTACGTCTTGTTACAATTAAGTAAACATAGAGGGATTTAGACAGCATTTAGCTTCAGTTTATCTGAAATTATCTTTTAATGTTAATCGTGAGTTGACATCATTACCTGAAGCTTAAAAGTTTCTGTCCTTAGCATATTAGATGAATTTCAGATACAAAGATGTTTTCATAAAATCATTGATATAGATTAGAAAAAGACGAGGTCCTAATAGTGATCCTTGGGGTAAACAGTGAGATAATGGAAGGCAATTTGAGTTGGAGATTTTATATGAATCAGACTGATTTCTATTTAACATTAGAATGAAACGAGATAGTTCTGAATTACGTGAATAACTGTGTCAAAAGCCTTACATAAATCATGAATTTGTTATTATCAAACCTCTTATAGTCAGGGTTTGTAAAAGGCATAACGGCCTTTCCTGTTGATTTATTCATTATAAATCCCAAAATAGCAATCTGTCAGAATATTTTTGCCTATGAGATAATATTCCATTCTGATACAGATAATTTCTTTTCTTCCTCTTTACCCGATTTGTGACCTGGAGTAACCTTTGCTGTGTTAAGTTTATCTGGGTATATACCCGTAGTAAGTGAAGTGTTACACAAGAAGAATAAAACACAGGAAATGGCCGTTATGGTGGCATCAGTGCTGTGATACCATCATAACGGACGGCAGAGTTGTTCAGCTGATTCATTAACACAGAAAATTCGGCTTCCGTTACAGGATTTAAGGATAGATGAAATTCATGAAACTTTGAACGAGTGAGTGGCATTGTTGATTACGTTATGTTCAACATTAGCGAAATAATTATTGAGAAATTCGGGTAGAATTTCGAAACTATCGTCCCACTATCATTAGATTATGATATGTAACACTGACCTAATAATCTTCCACGTGTTCCTGTAATTATTTGAATAAGTCTTTAGTTCTTTAATGTATAGTATTATTTGCGGGCAATCCGTTTTGCATATATGCGCTGGAACCCGTCCTTCTCATTTACTAGAGCCTTTGTTGCTTGAGTTATGAAGGATTTGTCATATGATTTCGATTTGATTA
>NC_091588.1:7978334-7980834 GCF_042767895.1 Penaeus vannamei
CACCGACTGGCGAAATGATCCCTTGCTGCACCAGGGAATCAAGTTCCTCCTTGACCTGGTCCCGGTAGGCGAAAGGTATAGGTCTAGGCGTGTGTATGGCAAAGGGTGTCGCACCTGGCTGAAGGTGGATCCTCATTGGTGGGCCAGACATCTTCTTCAGTGGCGTAGTCTGAAGGTCAGTCTTAGACACAAGGACGTCGCTGAAGTGTTGTAGGAAGTAGGTCCGAGCAGTAGTGGGGGACGACATTGCCGAGGCAGGCATCTACTGTGCACATCTGTTGACGTGGGTCACAGAGAGGATGGGCTTTGGGAAATCTAGAGGGACGATGGCCAAGTCCACGCAGTGGCCATACGAGAGCAGAGGTGTCTGGATGTCCTCGTGAACGTTGACAATGGCCTTGCAGGACGCTTGACCGAGCTGGAGGGTGGTCTCGAAACAACCCAAAGCTGGAGTCATGGATGACCCATCTGCTGTGAGGACGTCAGTTGCAGGCGGGGGTGAAAGATTGCATCTGGGGATTCCCAAGGAGTCCAGGTGCTTCGGGCCAATCACCGTGATATCAGCCCCAGTGTCAGGTAGCATCAGCAGTTGGGAGGACTTTGAGCCATAGGACAGGGTGACATTAACTGGCTTAGGGGTCCTGCCGGTGGACACTCTACGTGCTCTACGAGTTTGGTTGGTAGAGGTCTTCCTGGTGGACTTGCAGCACTTGGCGAAGTGACCCTGTTTGTGGCAAGTGGTACATTCAGAGTCCTTTGCTGGGCACCGGGGCGTACGGTGCCAATGACCCTTGTACCCACAATTTGGGCAGGTACTATCTTTTGCTGGGCAATGTCCCACGGCATGTTGACGGGTACAAGACCTACAGGAGGCGGGCAAGTCCTTGGTCAACGGTGGAGACTGACAGCGTTGAGGCGTGTGCTTGGTCATAGCTGTCATCTTCTGGCGGCGTTGGTTCCTCTTGTATGAAGAGAGGGTGTTGAGTTGGCTAGGGGCAGCAACGATAGCAGATGCAGCGGCCCTGGAGGACTCAAAGGTTCTGCAGCAGGTGACAAAGTCATCTAAAGATGCCTGGCTGTCAAGGGAGACAAGGCGCTGCACGAGTTCCTCTTCACGCACGCCCATCAAAAGAATCATCTTAAGCTGTGTTGCAGCACAGGTAGTGCGGTCCCCCGTGCAGAGTTCAACTTCGTCAGCTAAGTCCTTCATGCGGGCGTAGAAGGCAGAGAAGGGCTCACCAGGCGTCTGTTTGCAGGAAAGGAGTTCCCGGCGTCGTAGGGCTTCGTTCTGCGAGTTGCGGAAATACTGCTGTAAAGCGTCGAGGACTTGGACTACTGGCATGGATGAGTCAGGAGGTATTGCCTGAGTGTAATGCAGCAGCCGTTGAACTTCCAGCGAAACACATGTGCGGAGGTATATGTGTTGTGTGGCTGGGGGTAGACTGTGGAGGCCCATTAGCACAGAATAGTCCTCGAACTTGCGACGCCACTGACGGAACAGTTGGTAGGTGACGTCGGACTGTAGCTGAGGAGGGCTGGGTATCATAGGTTTACCCATGACTGGAGCAGTAATGGGAGCATGTGGAGATCCTGACGTGGTGGCAACAGGTGGAACAGGCGAAAGCTGGTAAGCAGCTGGTGCTTGCTGTTCTGGGCTGGTTTGCTGTACCTGGAGGGGCTTGGGAGCTATCATGCTGAGTAGCTGCATGAAACGTTCGTCGTTTAGCTGTCGCTGTTGCTCCATTTGAAGACGGTATTCTTGTAGCTCTGCTCGTCGTGCTTCTTCGTCTTGTCGTCGTCTTTCCTCGTCAGAAATGCGGGTAACTTGGAGGTAGTGGATCAAATACTGCAGCTCTTGGTTACCTGGACTGTGCTGCGAGGGGCTGGAAGGGTGAGGGGTGAGAGGGGGTGGGAGGGATGGTGGTACATCGGCCTCACCACTCTCAAGGACGTTTGGCTCACCGCTGTCATCACTACCATCACCCAAGTCATCACTTCTGGCTTGAAATAGGTTTTCCTGGGGTGTAGACATGCCGAGTTTGGTGTCTTTGACGAGCTGATCTTACAAACAGTGCAAAGTTAGTGCCTAAAATAGTGCAACGATTCGTTCTTGGGCGTGAATATCGAAAAAAAGAACGAATTCTACAGCTCGTGGTAAGTGCATGTGTGGCGGGGGAGGTTTTGCGCGTTGCTGGAACGGCCGCGCTCGGTGATGGCGGTTGAGGCGAGAAGTCCAGTCAGTCACCGATCGGAACTCGGAGGGGATGGACACGGTTCGTGCGCTCTCCGGGTTGGCGAGAAAAAATGGTGTTGCACTAGGGGTGATGCTGAGACTCCCGCAAACCTTCCCCACACAATATGCACTAACACTGCACTACCACTTATCACTGCACTATAAAACTGTCGGACACTGTAAGATCCGCGACGAAAATTCAAATTTTGGAGGCGGGAACGACGGTTGCTAGGCACTGAGGGGAGCAAATCGGCGCCTTCTAGGTTC
>NC_091588.1:8118364-8120864 GCF_042767895.1 Penaeus vannamei
CACAAAAAATTCATTTCATAAGTAACTAATGCAAAATATTTTTTTAAAAGACATTCCCTCTACTTTCTGTAATAATTTCAGAAACAAGAGAACTAAAGACGAACAGGCTTGACTTGTCAAATATATCCGGTTCAGTCTAAGTGATGGAAAAAACATGGCTCCCTCCCTGAATGGACGGACGATCTAACGAGCGAATTAATGAAGTGCCAATCAGTCGAGCAACTTTGGCCTTTGTCTCCCGCGACTTTCAGGCTTTCCGGTTTTCTTTTAACTTTGAGACACGGCGAGGGAACGGAAACGTGGTGTCTTGTATTGAAGGAAGCGGTACATGGATAGGTTGATTTACGTGCAAAGTGAACTCATACTATGTAAAACTAATCCACAGTTTATTTAACAGCGAGAGGTTATTTGAAAGTAGTCCTTTGAGGAAGGAGTGATATTTACTGGTATTTTTGTGTCACACCAATCCCACTCCCAACACCGCAGCCCTCACTAATCACACGGTTATCATACGCCTCAGTATCCACCCGATCATCATATCTCTTCATCGCTACGGCTGTGACCACCAACACTACACACTACCATGGTCTACCACTACACAACCATGGCCATCAGCACCCACACCCTTATGGACATCTGGACGAAAGACTAGAGAGGTACGTTTCTACACCTTGAACACCTTACAGTTCTCACCATTCTCATAGTCCCTGCAGCCCTTATCACTCGCACCGTCGCGGTTACCACTACCCATCCCACAACATCCCTTCCCGCACACAGCACTGTAGCCTTCACCATAAACACTAGCCATTACCATCGCAAATATCACCGCCAACACTACCATCCTCACCAACACAGCATAATCTTGTAGATCCTTTGAAGTATTCCTTGAAATATTAGACCTTTGATCAAGTGATACAGAGAACGAAAATTGAACAGTACTGCTCTTTGCGACATACCATAAACTATGAGTACTATTACTACGATAAAGAATATATGTATTTCACTTGGCATGTGTGCTGAAAATCCTGTTGTAAATGTCATTCCACGCTAACATTACTTGTACATTTCGCTGTGTACAAGATTTAGCTCAACTGGTATGACATCTCTTAGTTGATATGTTGTGGACTTGCAAGGTAACATCGCAGGTAGAGAAATGTCAGTTTTTTTGCAGCACTGGTATATAGAAAAAAAAATATGTCCACACCCCTTAATTCAAAATTCTCTTTAGCTCTCTTTCTCTCTCTCTCCTCTCTCCTCTCTCTCTTTCTCTCTCTCTCTCTTTCTCTCTCTCTTTCTCTCTCTCTCCTCTCTCCTCTCTCTCTTTCTCTCTCTCTCTCACACACACACACACACACACACACACACACACACACACACACACACACACACACACACACACACACACACACACACACACACACACACAGGCACCGCTGCGCAAACACTGGAGAGGCGCTGGAAGCTACAGCTTGTGCCTCAAGCCTCTTCTCACAGGAGGCCAACTATGGAGTACAGACCCTAAGCCTTTTTCAACTTCTCAAGTGTAAGTTGCAAGTGGACATTCAAAAGTTAACTAACGAAAAGTAAATATGTAGTGTCGTTATTAAGGAATTTCTACATAGTTTTTCAAAGAGTTTTCCATGAGTTATTTTCTCCTTAGTCACGCCATTTGCTCTTGAAGGCGACGCTATGAAGATAAGATGGTGTTGCTTGTCTGCGCACAAATCAACGTATACTTTGGGGCAATTTTCAGCAAAATGTATGATCATACGCGTTCACGAAGCATGTGATAAAAGAGGCAGATGTACAAACACGAGTTTTAGGGGTGAAGATAGTGCTGATTGTAATGATGATTATGGCGATGGTGATGATGGTTATGATGACGATGATGATGTTAATGTTAATGTTATTGTTAATCTTGATAGGGATGATGATAATGATATTGATAATGATGATGATGGTGGTGATGATAGTGGTGATGATCAACACCTTTACCATCACTCTTACCATCATCATTATCATCATAAAACTAAAAATACCTTCCTAAATAGCATTATGCAGACTGCCCTTCCCCTTTCTCCCCATTCCCGTCAAGCCATCAGCAGACGCCGCCGCCCTGAAAATCGCCCCCCCCCCCCCCCGAGAGCCCTACGTCACAACCCTTCGGCGGGAGTCACACCAATTCCCAGGAAACGACGGCGAGACGGGAATAAAAGGAGATAACCAGTCATTAGCCCGCCAACTGGGCAATTAAGGGCCCGTGAAATGGCCATCGGATTACTTGGAGGTTCCGATTTCACTTTCGCAAAGAGCATTGCGTATCGAGTTTTCATTTTGGGAAAAGGATGACTTGATTGCCCTCCACCCCCCCCCCCTTATAAATTACGTTAATTTTAAATCTGTCGATTGTTGTGGTGGCGCTTCGGGTAAGGAGAATGAATGTGCAATGCTCTGCGCATGACTGTAAATGAGTAAGAAGTATACACGAAAAGTAAGCATG
>NC_091588.1:8158364-8160864 GCF_042767895.1 Penaeus vannamei
CATTTAAGCGTAGTCGAACGGTGAAGTATGAATATCAAAATTCTTTTTTTTTTTGTATTAAGAGATTTCTAATGAAAAAAAAGTATTTATCTATATCTAACAAAATGAAAAGAAAACAAAATGATAATCTACTAATAGTGAATGTAAAAATGCATCTGAACACACACACACACACACACACACACACACACACACACACACACACACACACATATATATATATATATATATATATATATATATATATATATATATATATATATATATATATATATATATATATATATATATATATATATATATATATATATATATATATTTGTGTGTGTGTGTGTGTTTGTGTGTGTGTGTGCGCGCGCGTGTGTGTGGGTACATATATCTATTTATCTGTGCCTGTGTGGGCATATATATATGTATTTATATCTCTGTTTCTTTATTTCTTTTCTTCTTTTTCAGGCGTAAGACTTTTTTGGGCTTTGTACATAAGGGTCAAAGTTCAAGGAAAACATTACATGTGTGTAGAGACCGTTAACTAAACTTTTACTCCTTTTTATCTCTAACATTTCTTGGTCTTTTTATTCTTTACTCCCACTTAAACATCACTTTGTTCTTCACTTTCTCTGGAAACGCATCTTCCTCCTCCTCATTTCTCCTTTCTTCTCTTTGTTCTTCTCTTCCTCCGTTTTTCTTCGTGTTCATCTTTTTTTTTCGTCACCGTATCCTTTTCATCTTCATCCTTTTTCTTGCTCTCCGTTTTCTTCTTCCTCTTTTTTTACTTGCTCTTCTTTCTTTCTTCTTCTCCACCTCCTTTTTCTTCTTTGTCTTATCATCATCAGTATTATCATTTTCATTATTATTGTTATTCTTGTTCTGCTTCTTCCATTTCTTCTTATTCCCCATCATCTCGCTTTTATCAAGGCTGCAGTAGTTTGATAATGATGATTATTTCTGTCAATGCTGGTAATCCAATGGCAACTGAAACCTCATTTTGGTTGATAACGAGACCTGTTTAACCCTTTGGCGTCGAACGATCACTTCGACTAACAAGGCATTAACTGTTTGATTACTGAGTACTTAGTGATGATAATCCAGTATCTAACAAGTTGATTTTCATGAATATTTTGTAGCTGAAAGGTTAATGATGATGAAAATTTGATACCGTATACGGTTGGGTATGACAAAGCAGGCGCGCAACTACGGGTGGGGGGGGAGGGGGTTCTGGGGTCCGAACCCCTGCCCTTTTCCTCAAAGGGGTGAAAGTGCCCTTTTTCTGGGGCGATTTCTTTCTCTTGATCTTGGAATGGCGATGAGACTGTTTATTGTATTTTTGTTTGGTTCAGTGCAAATAATTATTATCATTAAAATTCTTGTAACATTTCTTCCGTTTTTAAATCTGAAGAACATAATTCAGGCTATATCCCCTATAAAAAAAAAAATCATATTGTGCCCTTTTTGTGGCCTGGACCCCTACCCTCTAAAATCCCTAGTTGCGCGCCTGCAAAACCAATGATGTTATTCGGAAATTTATTTTGACAAATCTCTCAACTTGACGTTTTCTTCGGAGAAAGGGCATTGGTAATGGCAATGATAGTGAGGATAAGATGATAATGATAAAGGATAATGAAAACAATAAAGGTTAGAAAAAGTAATATCAATGGTGATGATAGAAATGATAATAATAAGAAAATGAATCAATATTATAACAATGATAATAACAATAATAATAATAATGACAATAATGCTCATAATGATTAAAATGATGATAATCATATTGGTGATAACACCAATGATAATAATGCAATAATAACAGTAATAACACTCAAAACAATAATACTAACAATAATCATTATAATAATGATATCAATAAAATCTTGATACTAACAAGGGTGATGCTAATAGTAACAATAATGATAATCATGATAACAATAATGATAATAATTATGATAAAAGTTGTAACATTGTTGATAGTAATAATAATAATGAAAGTAATGTTAATGATAACAGTAATCTTATTGATTATAAGAATGAAAATCAAGGTGATAATAATAATGATCTTAAAAAGACAATGATAATGTTGATAATCATAATATTGATAATTATACTACTAATATTATAATGATAATAATGATGATACGACTAAAAATTATAACAATATTAATAATAATAAGGATAATAATAACGGCAACATAAAAATTATTATCAATAATAAAAATTATAATGATGAGGTGATGATAATAATAATTATAGTAATAATAATAATAGCAATAATAATAATAATAATAATAATAATAATAATAATAATAATGATAATGATAATAATAATAATAATAATCACAATAATAATAATAGTAATTATAATAATAATAATGACGATAATGATTGTAATAATAAAAACAATGATAATAATTACAATTATAATAACAATTATAATATCAATATGATAATAACAGTAATAATAATAATAATAATAGTAATAATAATAATAATAATAATAATAATA
>NC_091588.1:8200864-8208364 GCF_042767895.1 Penaeus vannamei
TAGATGCAAATCGTTTCTCTCTTTATTTTAACTGTAATAAAAAAGAAAAAAAAAAGGCAAACTAATAGTTTGTATTTCCCTGTGATTGATTGCTATTTCACAGACACTGTAAAACCTGACACTCCGATATCCGAAAATTACGGTTGTCTAAAAATGTATGGTTCGAAGGGTGTTGGCGGGAGATAGTGGACCTGTGTGAATTCAATTTTACTATTTCAAGGTCAGTCTTTTTATATCATCATTATCATCGTAGGCTGTACCATATTTCCTATTATTGTATTGTCGTTCTTATTCTGAATTACCGTTTTAGTTTGTATTATCATCTTACCCATTGTTGTCATTATTAGATGTAATATCATTAGAATCTTTGTTGTTAGCATTGATAACATTACACATTTAATCATCACGTCTATTAGGTTTTACTATTCAGAATATCATTACTTAGTGTATTATCAAGAAACATCGGGATCCACTGCAATACATTTGTTAATACCTTATACCGAAAGTGCATTGATAGTCATAATCTCATTCAAGACATTTACGCTAAAATAACGTCAAAGCATTTCAGACAATGAAGACGTTCATTGACCAGGAATAGTGCACCAGCACCGATTGTCTTACACATAGACAGTAACCATATTATATTCTTTGTAGACAAGGTTAAACTATGTAATACACAACTTAGTATTCAACTTACGAAACCTTTGATGCTCATAAAGTGCAAATACAAATCACCCTATAAACAATAAATGAATTAACGTCCTTTGATCAAGTTTCATCATCGATTTAAAAGAAAAATGGCAAATTACAAATGTTATTGCCAGTCTACTATTACTACAGCAACGATATCAATATATCTCTTTAAGTAATATAACCACATTTGCCTTATGTATACACTTCACATACACAGTCAAGCAAAAATGAGGTAAATCTTTCAACTGACATCATTACTAAGACCAGTTGCATCTAACTGCAATTTTGGACAAGAGGTCATTGAGGGCGCGGTCACAGGAGTATTTTTTCAGCAACCCGACATTCGATGTTCCCCTGCGGGCGATTTTCCTTCTGTGGTCCCACGGGCGAACCGAAACATCGCTCATCCGTTCGATTTCAGCGACAGACATGGTGTTTACGGTTGCCTGCGCGGGCCTTCTCGCAGTTTACTCGTCATCTCTGAAGAAATAGAGGCTCAAGGATGACTAAAACAACGTATATGTGGGTTTGTTTGTGGTTGCAGGAAGAAAAGTAAAAGTCTTTATCATAATCTGCCACAAGAACTGCGTTTGGATGATGGTGTAAACAATGATGACGTTATAGACGCTTTCAAATTAATTTCCATGTAGAAATATCAAATACGAAAAATACAAGGATATAAAATGCACTATCCATTTAACCATCATATTAAATGATATATGCATGATTATCATTCTTTGTATAGATTACGTATCCTTATTAAAAGACTACAGACAGCTTTGCTATGTCCATTTCGCTGATTTCCAAATGGTTCATAACTTGCACTTCTAACTAGTAGATTTTGCAAACTTGAATGATGAGGGAAGAGGAAAAGTTGAAGTTATCTCCGACTTAGTGTTGAAAAAACGCTTGTGTGTTCGCCATTTGAGAGAACGGGAAAGACAGAGCAGTAGCAACTCGAGGAGACGTCATGGCGTCTGATTCTATTTTTGGAAAAATCACATTTTGATGACGTCACAAAAGGTACGGATGCTTTGTGAATATGGTCGATCATTTTGGTCTTTTCAATTTTCAAAAAGGTTGGAAAGTAATGATTTTAATGGTTCTATTTTTATTGGATAATCATCAAAATACCCTTGTGGGACGCCGACACCTCCTCGAGTCGCTACTGATCTGGCCTTCCCCTTAAGAGAATTACACATCCTCCTAGAACACTGAAATCTCTAACGAAGAAATACAGGTCCTTCGTTAATGATCAGAGGAAGTGAATAGTCTGCAGATACTTTTTTCTTTAAATATTTTACATGAAGAAAATAGTCTAGCCGATCTTTGAAACTTTCTTGCTGCCACAGGAGATCCCTTTTTATAATTCTATTACACGAACACAGCTCCAGACTCTCATTAAAATTTCAACTTGCATACGAGTATATACATGTGATCGTCATCGTACCAACTCAGCTTTACAAATCTATTCGTTTGTAAACATATGTACCCTATCATTGTCGAAAATTAAATTCCATTGCCAAAGGAAAACAAGTTTATAGAAAGTATTGGCTCAGCAAAAAAGAAAGAATAAAAGAAGAAATATGTTTATGTAAAATAAGAAATAAAAGGATGAATGAAAGATAAAATATTCAAATAAATAAATTAAGAGAAAAAATAAAAGCAGTATCATCGATTACCACTATATTTATCATTCAGATTTTTCTCATTATTATTTTCTATATAATTATGATAATTTTCAGTATTATTTATTATATCATCATGATCATTAAAAACAGCAGCAGCATCTTCATCATCATCGTGTTGTCATTATACCATCAGTATATAAATCTATTATTACCAAAGTAGCAACGTGGTTATGATAATCGTTTTTTTTTTTCTTTTCTTTTCTTTTTGCTGTTATTGTGATAGTTTAGGAGTAAAAGTACGTTACCTAAAATTTATCATCAACCATTTAATAATTGACTTTCCCTTCCAGTTCCTTATCCTGGCTTGTCTTTATTATTATTATTATTATTGTTATTATTATCATTATTGTTGTTGTTGTTGTTGTTGTTGTTGTTTTTGTTGTTGTTGTCATCATTATTGTAATTACTACTACTACTACTACTACTGCTGCTGCTGCTGCTGTTGCTGCTACTATTATTACCACCATTATTTTTTTTTTTTTATTGTTACTATTATTTTCTACCAGCCCATTTAATATTTTTTTCTCTGTATTTCCCCCCTGATTCTCTCCCATCGTCTCCTTGTCCTTGTCCTTTTCCTCCTTTTTTCACTCCACCCCACTCCTACCTACACCTTCATCTCCCTCCGCCTCCACCTCTCTTCCTTCCACCTCCTACCTCTTCTCCACCTCTCCTCTCTCCACATCCAATCTCTCCTCCCTCCACCTCCGCTTCCACCTCCACCTTCGCCTCCACCTCTCCTCCCTCCACCTCATCTTCCACCTCCACCTCCCCTCCCTCCACCTCCAACCCCCAGCCACTTCCTCCTCTTCTCATCCTTTTACATTCTTCAAAATGGCGCAGTTCTTTTAGGATTTTTTCAGGCTTATAAAAGGAGATCGCATGTGAACACCGCGTCCAAATTTCCTTCAGTCGCGGAAGATTAAATTGGACGAAATTTAGGGAGAAATGAAAAGAAAGAAGGAATACAAAATCAAATTACCAAACACATCGAGAGAAAAAAATGCAATAACTAGGGAAGGGGAGAGCGAAAGGAAAAAAAGAAGGACCGTATATAAATATATATATATATATATATATATATATATATATATATATATATATATATATATATATATATATATATATATTATATACACACACACACACACACACACACACACACACACACACACACACACACACACACACACACACACACACATATATATATATATATATGTGTGTGTGTGTGTGTGTGTGTGTGTGTGTGTGTGTGTGTGTGTGTGTGTGTGTGTGTGTGTGTGTGTGCGTGCGCGCGTGTGCTTGTGCGTCTGTGTGTGTGTGTATGCAAAATCCATAACTTTAAAATAACAATACCGAAAAGTTTGACAGATCCTAATCACCCGTCCATTTCTAAAACCAAAAATCACCCCCCCCCCCTCTCACCCCCCACTCGCTTCATACATTTAAGCTTGGGAACACCAATGCACTGAAAAGGAATAAATATCTATGTGTCATTATTTTCACTGTAATTGGCATCATTAATTAACCCAATTCAAACAAATCATAATATGAAGAGCTCGTTAACGGTAATAAACTTTATTTACGAGACTTTTTTCCGTGTGTGCGCTGGATGGGTGGGGAAGGGGGGAGGGGTTCATCCAAAATAAATGTTTCACTTAAAGGAGTACTGGTTATTATTGGTAATTAGTGTGTTGGAAAATGCGTAGTGTATTGCCCTCGGAATTCACTGGAGTTCAGAAATATCTATTAATTTTACCTTCACGAAAATTAAGTGTAATTCTTTTTTTTTTTTTTGTTTACATATCTATATCTCTATTTATCTAAATCTCTCTCTATATGTATCTATATAAGCATCTATTTCTCTATATACATATATTTATTCATCACTCTATATACCTATGTATCCATCCATCTATTTATTTATCAATCTATCTATTTAGTAATTCACTTATCAATCTATTTAGTTATCGATCTACCTATCTATGACACAAATAAGAATACGCTAGTATAGTAATGATATTGATAACGCATTTTATTGTAAATGTTATAAAACTATTTAATTGGAAATTCATTACTGATGCGTGTTCGCCAAAAGCAAAGTATATACTACAATATTTTTTTTTTACCAAGTTATATTGTGTATGTATATATGCATTCGTACGTGCGTCCGTCGGTGAGTGTGTCTGTGTTTATCTATTTATATACGTAAACACACACACACACACACACACACACACACACACACACACACACACACACACACACACACACACACACACACACACACACACACACACACACACACACACACACGCACGAGAGAGGCGAAGTGAGAGACCGCCAGCCAGGCTCACCTTCACTACTCTCAGGTCTTCGCTTTCCTCGCCATGTTCTCGACGTCACGTTATCAAGGGCGCGGCGTACCTCCTACAACGACTCCTCTCCTAAAGAGCTCCCTCGCCTGTCCTACACTGTGATCTACTCTCTTCGTCGCCCCCTGCAGCCTCTCAACAGCACTCTCCTTTCGCCAGGTGAACACTCTCCGTCGTGACCTGGTTCTTGTTGGTGGTGCCGTAAAAGGCTACTCATTCGAGCCCCACGATGACAGTGCTGATGGCAGCTTAGAAACGTGCAGAGGAAGACACGAATTCGGCCAAGCGCAGGAAGAGGATGAACACTACGGATTGGTTATTAGTTTTAAAACTTCTATACATTTGGTGGAAAGTTGTAGATAATCAATTTTTGGCAGATTTATTGCAAAATTTGGCTAGGGCGGGGTGGGGGGGTTAATGTGATAAAATGCACCAGGCTAGGCCTACAAATGTACAGAGTAATGTATAAGTCACTGTACATCCCACATGGTGTAAGTCTATAGCAGTGAAGTGACATACCCATTTTGCAAACAAAATTTTACTTCAGTCTTAATCATATTTTCACTTCCTCTGGTGTAAATGCAACAAGTGCAAGAATTCTTCAATTCTAGAGGAGAACACATACTGTAGAGAGAAGTCGGCTGTCGATGCAGTCACTGAAGATTATAACAGCGACTTCAAGCCAGAGATCTGGTGTACTACAGACCATCCAGCCTTTCGCACCGATTTGGTCTCTTCATTTAGTGTACCGCTTATACCACAAGAAAGAAGTGCCTGGACCAATAAACATAGGAGACCATTTTATTTTATCTTTCTTATATTACCATCACTTGATTGCGTGCAATACACGAAACATGTGAGCAAGCTATCACTATTTACAATAACAATGCATCTGAATGACAAGAAAATTAAGTTTGCCAGAAAAATTTACAATGATGAGTGCAAAAACATATGCAGTGTAAAAGAAATAACTCTACAATTTTACATACATACACATTATACCACTTTTGACAGATAGAATTCACCACTTTATTTCAGGAAGTACATATATGTTGCATATCGGCAAATCGTGAGATGGTGCTGCAAATACCTTGATGATGGCAATCGTGTGCGTCTCCCAGCCTGTCCCGTCCACCTTATAAGAGAGACGTTTACGCCAGATGGGCCAGTAATTGGCATCAAGGACCCGTAAATGTACCGGTACTGTGAATTTGTCACGAAATCAAAAATTTCTTGTGAAACTGAAAAGGTGTTCAGCACAATTTGGCATCTTATGGAACAATGTGATGGCCGTTTAGTCTGCACATACTTCTCCACAAGTTGAGGCTGAAAAGGTAACATTTAGAATGAATGAGAAATTCAGCTAGGCCTAATTTTGTTTTTTCATCTTTGGCACAGCGTGGGTAGAGAATGTATTGATTCCCGTTTTACCAGGGCTATTTTGATTTATCAACCTTGGCATCACTGAACTCATGTTCTACTGTCTCTCCCTCCTGTGATGGACAGTCTAGACTTGGTGGTCGTACTCCTGAAGGGGTTTCCGGTGGCTCGGGAATGTTACTAGAGGTGGATTCCATGGCTTCTTTAACTCTCTGAAAAATATCTATTATTTCATGTCCCAGTGACAAATACTGATGTAAGTTCTGGCTTGTCTGCATGGTCATGATGGTTCCCTAACCTTAACCCATTCTAATTCTAAATGGGTAGGTACAGGTTGGCCTAAGGCCCTTTTCAGACAAGCTGAATATTGATCATTGGTCGAATCCCACCCCCTCAAGCCAGTGAGGCGCGCCATATCCATGAAACTGCAGTGACTGTCGCCGTGTGTGTGCGGCCGCATAGCAACACATGTTCCAAGAGTGGCTGAGCAGTCGAGCGACTGTGAGGAAAATCTTTTAACCGCGCCACAGGTCAGCCAAAGCCACTACGTGTGCGCTCCTATTCACTTCCATTGACCTGGCAGTCGCGCCACTAATGTCGCACGTCTGATCAGGGTCTAAAGGGTCTATATTGTATGCAGTGTATGCATATATAGGTAGCAGTTTTGGGTGGTTGCACCTACCATTCTCCTGTCTGAATATTTTTAGCCACAGAGCATAGAGCAGCTGGCTGTACCTTTATCTATCGTTATTATTATAGCTATCATTATTATTATTACTGTTATTATTGTTACAAATATCAACTTTATCTCTATTATCATTATGACCTGATTATAATTATCAATGGTCGTGTCATCATCATTATCATCATAACCTCCGTCAAAGAGGTTATGTTTTTGGTCGTGTTGGTTAGTTTGTTCCTTTGTTCATTGGTAACAGGACAACTCAAGTTATGAATAGTCTTTACTGAAAATTTTACCAACGGATTGTCTTCGCCAACTTAGATTCCATTATATTTTGGTGGTGGTGTGGATCCAGTTTCTTGGGTTCATTAACAATATTGCGTACTAAAAGTTTGAGGAAGAAATGCAACCTATTTCTTGAGCATCACATTACTGGCGTTTAGAGAGACAACCAACCCCCCCAAAATCACTTTCAAATAATCATTCGTGTACAGGTTTGATATTTAATCAGGTATACATATGAGCAGTGATTAAAGAAAACTTTAAGAAACAAAATTGTCTTCCGTTTTCATTTAAAAAAGGCTCTGTTAGGGGTCTGGAAAGAATTTCAATTACACGTTGACGTAGATAAGAACATCTTTCACCCTACTTATCGTATCAGTCCTACAAGAAACAC
>NC_091588.1:8285320-8287820 GCF_042767895.1 Penaeus vannamei
CTTCTTCTGTTGTTTCTTCTTCGTCTTCTTTCTCGATACTACACTATTATTGGGAAAATCAATGGTGAATTTGAAACCGCGAGATATTAGTTAAGAGAATGATATGATTAAAACATTGTCGACATGTTGGTAATTGTTGGAACAAAAATATTGATAAGCAAAATTGAATGCACAATGCGTGATGTCTAATTAACTTGCCTGCTGTTAAGTGCTCAGAGTCGTGTAAGAGGAGGCAAATAGCAAAACGTTAATTACTGTTGATTACCTTTCTCCAGCATTGCAAACAGCCTTGCCAGAATCGAGAAAGTGGTTGACTTGAATCTTGCATTTTTTTTCATAAACGGATTAGGAAATGATTCCGAAGTAAGTGTCGGAGATGGCGAATAAAGTTTAGAAAATACTGAAAAGTTTTTTTTTCAGATATGGTAGGTGGGATGATGCAAGTTTATGTTTATTACGTGAATCGGCAGGATTTGACATAGCGGTTCTAAAATATCAAAATTTTCAGAAATTAGGTTGTAAATGGTAAATGTAATCTAGCTTTTATCAAAAGCATGCACACATACACAAACATACACAGACTCACTCACTCACTCACACATACACACACACACACACACACACATACACACATACACATACATACACACACACACACACATACACACACATACACACACACACGCACACACCCTAACACACACACACACATGAATCATCCTCAACTAATCCTGTCAAGGATAAAAGAAGCCACCTCTTGTCACTTGTCAACATAACTGTCACACGGGTATTGTATTGATTTTTTTTTTTTCTAAGGAGCGTGAATTCTGTAAATACGTTCTTAGGATTATCATGATTCAGTATTCAACGCACGGTGCGTTTATGTTCTGAAAATGATGAAAATAGAGAACATGTATACAGTATGTATGTGAGTATATATATATATATATATATATATATATATATATATATATATATATATATATATATATATATATATATATATATATATATATATATATATATATATATACATATATATGTATATATATACATACACACACATCCATGCATACCTTTACATATAAAGACATATATACACATGCAGAATGAAGGAGAAAGAACAAGCCATTATAAGCAAGACAAGCAACATACTCACGCGTTCGTAGGGCGAAGCAGACCGCAAAAGAAAATTCTGAAAGAAAACACGATCGGAAGAAAAATATATAACCACAGACTAACAGACAGAGATAAAGAGCCACACGAATGACCACTTACAAAGAGAAGCATATAAATATACAAGACGAACATCTCCCGAACACGTGGGGGAAAAAATACAAAATTGCGTGTACTGCCGCTGTTTATTCCCCATCAATGCACTCACACTGGCCGTGCCGACATATATCAACAGCGGACGGCCTTGTAAAATCACTTTGAACACCCTCATTGCCAGAGAAAATGAGTGGACACGCCAACGCGAAACAAAAATTGGGTAGAGTGAAAGTACTCCGAGCACTCGCTAATGACTGACCAGTACGCCCGAGTGCTTTTAAAACAGGGTTGAATTGTGGACGCCATTTCGTAGCTATTTTGAGTATGGAGAGTTAAGCTTTGGTTCTATTTACCATATTTTTGCTGATTTTTCATCTTCCTTCTTTCAGGATAGAGTTAAGCTCTGGTTTTCCTTACCATATCTCTGGAGGTTTAATTTCTTTCGCTCTTTCTCCTTTTTTTAAGGCTTATTTCGATTATATTGTTGTTATTGTTGATTTTGCCGTTGTTGTTGCTCATCATTTCAACACATTTTATTCTTCCCTTCGTTCTTAATTTCTATATTTACATTATTTTTCATATTCACTATTATTTTCATATATTGTTTCCACTATGTGCAATACAAAAAAAAAAAACAATAATAATGGCAAATATCACTCCACTTACTGAAAGAACGTTGTCAAGAATATTAATAGCTTGTACCGTCACAGAAAAAAATATACATTCCCAGTTTTATTTCTCTCTCTCTTTTTTAGCAAGACGTATAGGAAATATTCATTATTTCGTAATTATAGGGTCAAGTTTGACATATTGGATGCAGAGAGAGAGAGAGAGAGAGAGAAAGAGAGAGAGAGAGAGAGAGAGAGAGAGAAAGAGAAAGAGAGAGAGAGAGAGAGAGAGAGAGAGAGAGAGAGAGAGAGAGAGAGAGGTAAGTACATATACATGTTTGTACATGTGTGTGTGTGTGCTTGTGTGTGTGTGTATGCCTGTGTGTGCATGTGAATGAGAGAGAGAGAGAAGAGAGACCCACTTTGTCATAAATGATTCTCCTTATCCTTTCTCCCATAGCTCTCTAATCCCCTTCCCGTTCATGCATATTAATTGCCTTCCTTCCGGCACGTTGAGTGAGCAAAAACATTGATATTCTTGCCATGAAATTCTTTTTTTCTTCTTGGTCTGATTAATGAGCATAAATCATTTGGAAACAATCAGGGCGGGAGAAGTTTTA
>NC_091588.1:8330320-8332820 GCF_042767895.1 Penaeus vannamei
GATAATCAGAAACATTCAGAGAGCGCATACCTTCGCCAAGGCAATGAGGTCACTGATGCAATAAATATCTAAACATTTGAAGAATCATAATAAAATTCCTCTTTCTCAAGTACACTGATGATGTCCGTATATCAGTAGCCTATCTCTATATGCTAATGACTTTTCAAAAAAAGATCCTAAAACCGGATCATGATTCGGTTCACCACCAAAGTATATTGGATGTAAGTTGGGATAAGACACACTTCCGGTAAAAGAAAAAAGAAAAAAAGAAAAAAATGTTCAGAACATTTCTAGTTATCCTACGAGCCGAAGAACAAACTATCTGACCAACGCCACCAAGCACATAACTTCCTTCGTTAGCAGGAAGAATCAAAATGTTATATATATATATATATATATATATATATATATATATATATATATATATATATATATATATATACATATATATATATATAAATATATATATATATATATATATATATATATATATATATATATATATATATATATGTATATATACATTTTTTTCTGTCTCTCTCTTTCTTTTTTTTCTTTACATATATATATTTTTTTTTTCTTTCTTTCTTTTTCTTTCCTTCTCTCTTCCCTTTTTTTTTTTTTTCTTTTTCTTTTTCTTTTTCTTTTTTTTTCGTTTCGTTTCTTTTCTTTTCTTTTCTTTTTTTTTCTTTTTTTCTTTACATATATATATGTATATATATATATATATATATATATATATATATATATATATATATATATATATATATATGTTTTTTTTTTTCTTTTTCTTCTTTCTTTCTTTCTTTTTCTTTTTCTTTTTCTTTATATACACACACACACACACACACACACACACACACACACACACACACACACATATATATATATATATATATATATATATATATATATATATATATATACACACACCAGAAGATTGTCTTAGCCCAACTTAAATGCCAATAACTTTTTAATGTGATCCGGATCCTGCACAGGATAATTCAAAATTTATGAACAGATTTTTATTTTATTTTATTTTTTATTTTATGACTATTTTTTATGGGTGTCTTAGTAACTTAAAAAGTTATAAACATATTTTTTACGAAACTTTTCTAAGGGGTGTGTCTTAGCCCAACTTAGTTGCCATTAATTTTTGATATTTCAAAGAATTACTTAGCATTCCGTGGTAGGAAAATACAAATGTCACCAGTGTGCTTGAGAAACTGTAAAATGATAAGTATGATAATGACAATAAATATGTTAATGATAATTATTATGATAATGATTATAGACTGGTAATGATCACCAAAAATATATGATAATAATAATGATAACAATCATAAAAATAGATACTACTACTGGTGATAACAGTGATAAAAAAGTAATAAAGATAATTATAGAATTAATGATAATAATAATAGTGGTAATAATGATAATAGTAATAATAATCATAATAATTAATATTATTTTGATAATGATGATGATAATGATGGAGTTGGAGATGGAGATAAGAAGGATAATGATAATGATGAAAAAAATAATATGATAATGATAACTTATGACAATGATGATAATAATAATTGTTATTTTAATAATGATAATAATAATGATGACTATGATATTGACGATGATAGTATTCATAATTATTATTTTCATAATTTCTCTTTTAGTAATAATGTCATCACTATTACTTTTATTATAATCATAATCATGGTAATGAAAATAAAAATGTTATTGATAATACTAAAAAAGGAACAACAACAAAAATAAAACCATTCATGATAATCACAAAAATATTCATAACAACCAAAATATTTGTAATAATGATAATGATGATGATAATGATGATGATAAATAATAATAATGATCTGAATAATAGTAGCAATAAAGGCAATTATGATAATGACATTAGTAATAAGAAGAATGATAAAATAACGATGACCATGATAATAATAAGGAGGAGATAGCAAAAGCAATAATGATAATTCAAAAAAATCTATGATAATAATGATAATGATGATAATGATTAATAATGATGATAACAACAATCATAATAGGATAAATGGTATTAATAATAATGGTAATAATAATAGTGGTAATAGTAACTATGATATGAATAATAGTAATAATAATGATAATATTAATAATAACAATAATAATAATAATAATAATAATAATAATAATATCTGATAATTATAATAAAAGTAATTATGATAATGTAAATAATAATGGTAACAATAATAATGATAAACGTAATAGTTTTTTACAATAATGATAACTATAATAACAAAAATAGTAATAGCGGTAATAATAATAGTAAATGTTAATTGTAATAACAATGATGATAATGATGTCAATGATTCCAGTACTAATAATAATGATGATAAAGATAGTTGTTGCAAAAATTATGAATACAATTATGATGATAACAATGATTGTAATTATTATGTTATTATCATAATGATAAAAAATAATAATGATATTAAGAAAAATTACT
>NC_091588.1:8360320-8365320 GCF_042767895.1 Penaeus vannamei
CTGGCAGTCCGGTACTGTTCCTCCTGACCTCTTGAGGGGTGTGGTCATCCCTCTCTGGAAGGGGAAGGGGGACCAATGGGACTGCAGCAATCACCCAGGCATCACACTGCTCAGTATACCAGGCAAGATTCTTGCCCACGTCCTTCTGAGACGTATCAGAGACCACCTACTGAGGCATCAGAGGCCGGAGCATTTTGGATTCACTCCTGGTAAGTCCATAATAGACCATATCCTTGCTCTTCAAGTCATTGAAAAGAAAACACCGTCGTGAGTTCGAGAGTGGGTTGATTGCAACTTACATTGACCACAATAAGGCATTCGATACGGGGCATCAGGAATCACTCTGGGAGATCCTGAGACGGAGAGGAATTCCAACAAGGATTATTGGACTAATAGCTGTATAAGTCTGTATACTGGTACTGAAAGTGCTGTGAAGTGTGGTCGGGGCCTGTCGAGCTTCTATCCTGTTATTTCCTGAGTGAAGCAAGGCTGTGTCCTTGCACCAACACTTTTCAACACTTGCATGGACTGGATACTGGGCAGAGCTACTGTTCAGTCATTGTGAAGCAACTCTTGGCAATATGGGGTCATGAACTCTCTCGACAAGAGTATTTGGAGATGCCGGTACCTGTGCAGAAGGACCAAACTACGTGTCTTCAATTTCCTGATAATGCCAGTTTTGCTATACGGTAGTGAAACCTGGACATTATCCTGTGCCTTGGATGCCTTTTGCAATCGGTCCTTGCGCCGGATCATGGGGTACTGTTGGCGGTACTACGTGTCAACCAACAATTGCACTGTGAGACTGGCACAGGACCTATTTCCTGCACAATTCGTGATCGCCAATTCAGGCTATACAGCCATCTGGCTCACTTCCCCAGGATGATCCCACCCACCAGGTTTTCTCTGCTCGAGATAAGCCTGGGTGGAGGAGGCTTGTTGGACGACCTAGGAAGTCGTGGCTTGGGCAGATCGATCAAACCTGTCATGAGGAGCTTGAGCTGGGCCGAGTCCCTGCCTGGCGGTTTGCCGTGAGGGATCCTCATAGGTACAAACAAAGGGTGGATGCGTTAGCTCCATGATGATGATGATTATCATGATCATTATTATTAATATAGTCATGTAAATAAGGATAATAATAACAATAATATTAATAATGACATTAGCAATGATAATAATATAGATGAAAGTAATGATGATAATTCTGAAAACAATAATGGTAAGAATCATGATCATCATACTAATAATGATAGTAACAATAAGGGTCATAGTAATAATAACAAATATTATTATCATTATTATTGTTGTTATTTTTATAATTAGAGTAATGCTAGTAATGAAATACATATATTAATAATAATTATTGTCATGATTATTATTATTGTTATCATTATACTTATTATAATGACAATGATTATAATAAGAATAAGAATATGAGGGAAAATAACACAAATAACAGATGAAGAAAAAGAAAATGAAAAAAGAGAAGAACACTAACAACAGTAACACTATTGTTGTTATTGCAATGGTTGTTTTTAGTAACAAACGTGAGATAATTAATTGTATCAATGAGATTGATGAGAGTTTTAATAGTAATAATAGTAATAACAGTAATAGTAATAGTAATAGCAATAATTGTTATCATTATTATTAACATAAATGTAATTATTATCACTACTACTGTAATTATTGTTATTATTATTATTATTACTATTATCATTATTAATATTATTGCCATTCTCACCATTATCATTACTGATATTATTGTCATTATCATTAACATTGTTGTTTTGTTGTTATTATTATTGTTGTTATCATTATTATCATCGTTATCATTATTATCATTATCACCATAATTGTCATCACATGATAAAAATTGTAGTTCTAGTAATAAACATCATCATAATGACCCTGTTATTTAGGTATTATCTTTCTAATCACCATTAAGAAAAAACATACATCATCAGCACTTTGAATGATTTATTTATAGGAACGAAACCGAAATAGAGTGACATAGTGACATAGAAATAGTGACAATGATTTCCCATTGTGATAAAAAGAGTAATTATGTTTTAAGAAACACTGAATGGACGAAATGAGGAGAGAGAATTGTGCTAATGAACCACTTCTTCTTCTTCTTTTATCTTGTCTTATCTTATTTTCTCTTTCTAATTTTGCTCACGTGGGTGTGCTTGTGTTTACTAGATCAATTCTTGTAACAATTATTTCATAGCTTTCTTTTTTCATTTCATTCTCTCTTTCGTAGTTTTAGAATGGAATCCGGAAGAAGAAGAAAAAGAAGAAGAAGATGAAGATGAAGAAGAAGAAGATGATGATGAAAAAGTAAAGAAGAAGAAGAAGATGAAAAAGTAAAGAAGAAGATGAAGATGAAAAAGTAAAGAAGAAGAAGAAGATGAAAAAGTAAATAAGATTAATTATATACAATCCCCTGGGGCGATAAACACATGCATCATCAAACCCAACTTTGATGAAAACGTAATTCAACGAGGCTTTCCCCATCCTCGGAAAATAATGGAAAAAAGGCGTTATACCTCCCGCCATTTCATATTTCTTCAGGCTTGACGGAATCCATATTC
Source organism: Penaeus vannamei (assembly GCF_042767895.1). Lineage (NCBI taxonomy): Eukaryota > Metazoa > Arthropoda > Malacostraca > Decapoda > Penaeidae > Penaeus > Penaeus vannamei. The sequence continues at coordinate 8,362,918 of NC_091588.1, forward strand.
TCGCAAGACACAGCAGCGAATTCGTGGAGGTTATAGCGATCGTATCATGAAGCAGTTTACGTTGACGCTCTGGCTTGTTCTCGCCTCGGGTAGGAAAGTTTTTTTTTTTTAGCTTTTATACTGTTTTACTCTCTCTCTCTCTCTTTCTCTCTCACTCACTCACTCTCTCTCTCTCTCTCTCTCTCTCTCTCTCTCTCTCTCTCTCTCTCTCTCTCTCTCTCTCTCTCTCTCTCTCTCTCTCTCTCTCCTCTTTCTCCTCTTTCTCCCCCTCTCTCTCTCACTCTCACTCTCTCTCTCTCTCTCTCTCTCTCTCTCTCTCTCTCTCTCTCTCTCTCTCTCTCTCTCTCTCTCTCTCTCTCTCTCTCTCTCTCTCTCTCTCTCTCTCTTTCTCTTTCTCTTTCTCTTTCTCTCTCTGACGTCTGACAATGACAGAATGATATCAGTAATGATCACAATACATAAATAATCGACAGAAAACTAGAAAGGTATGTTTTGTGAACTCATTTTACGAAATGAAGCGAAAATGCTCAAACCTTCCTCTTATTGAACTATAATGTGTGTGATATTTTTGTCATATCAGTTAAGTGCATTTTTGGTGCAGAGATGAGATGAGGTTTTAATTTGGTTCCTTCTTGTGTTAATTAACTGTTAATGGAGTTTGATATTGCTTATTTAATTTTTTTAAAGCATTGTCGTTGTCATTTATACTTCATTTTGATGTTAAATTGTTAAATTATTTTATTATTTCATCATAGTATGCGTATAACAGAAAAATGTATATTGATTTTTGAGCTGTTAATGAATTGGACGAGGTTACTGTATTGTTGTTAAAAAAAATTATGTCACCTCATCAAAACGCTAATTATCACAAAAAAGATACGAGTTCAGGGGAATATTAATTAATCAGTCATGGAATATTTCATCATCCCTTTTTTGTGTTCTTTTAGCCCAAGGTAAACGTTAAATATAAAAAAAGACTTTTTAATTTTCATAATGATGTAACCTGAAAGACTTGGCTGACAACGCGAACTATTTATGCATTTCCTCTATCATTTTTCGTCTTCTTTTCTCTCGTTTTCTTCTTCTTTCTTTCTTTCTTGCTTCTACATTCTTTTCCTCGTCTGTTTCAGTGCTTTTTTTTTTCTTTTGTTTCATACTCACCATGTTTCCTTCCCTTTTGTTTCATAAATTAAATTTTGCAATTCCAGAACACTGACAAAAACAAATAGACGGCAGTAATAATAATAACAATATTAGCATGACCAAATATAATGGTTTTAAAAAATATATAATAGAAATAAGAATAATTATAAAAACTATTATCATGATACTACTAAAAATGATAATATAATTGGATCCCATGTGACGCTACGAGTCGCGTGGCAACTTGGCTGCAGTGAAAACAAACGCGTTGTTAGCCCTTCTTTGCTGCAGCGTGACACGGAAGTGAAGTAAGATATTGCCTTCGGAATCTGTCTCCTGTCGTTAAGATGGCTCCATCCAGCTATGAGGAACTTGAAGGAGAAGCTGAATCTAGATATTTAAGTTGAATATATGTAGCCTGGAAGTTCGCCCATATCAGCTGCCAGCCGACGCTCGGGGAAGTGATCCAACGGAGTGGCCGATCCTTGAATGGCCGGAAATATACGATCATTAGAGGAACTAGCCTGGTATTTTTATTCATGAAGCGATGAAAAATCGCAAAAGTCTCGATGCACACCATCAATTTAGTAGTGGCTAAGTGAGAACAATGACTCACTTCGAAGGAAAGCGCAAGAACGAAGACTGAACGAAGTACCCCATTCACCTTGGGTGGCTCTTTACACTGGGCCATGGATATATTTACCTTTTCAAAAAGGACTATGATTTTTTTTTCAAGTCAAATTATCCTCAGCCCCGTGTAGACTAGTAGATACTTTATGACAGATCCCTTTATTATCTAAGAACGTAATGAGAAATTAAATATTTTATTACAGAGAAGTCAATACTCTAACAAAATTATTCCTAGCCAGTGATATGCTTTCCACGAAGGTGAACGTTCTTGCGAGTCGGGTGCCAGGGAGCTCCGTCCTCGCTCCTTCGCCTGCAAGTGGCAACCCATTTTTGTCGCGTTCAGGAACATTTTTGGCAAATAGGAAAAAACCTGGCTTGTCTAATGTCTTATTGTGATTTGTGCAACCAAATGCTGCACAACTGAAGGGCATCGCGGAAGGAATAAACAAAAACAATCAGAAAACCTGTGTTATATTACTTGCAATGAATCGCGCCTTCAGATTTGTCTTCACTGCAACTGTTGTTCCCTTGCAACAGCAATGGCAATGCGCGCAGATGGGATCCATGTATGGCAATAAGGATGAGGCTAATGACGAAAATGAGGACGATAATGATTATAACAATAATTGA
>NC_091588.1:8367820-8370320 GCF_042767895.1 Penaeus vannamei
ATCGCATTACGTCCTTAGCGCCTACATCATGCCGTGGCTACGTCTTCCACAGCTGCTTTCGTTTTCCAGGTCACGTTGGCTACTAGGCCTCGCCGACGACCTCTTATCTTATCAAATGACACTGCTAAGACACGAGAAGCGAGGAAGCACCGAGACATTTTCCAAATTTTCCAAACTGCAGTGACTGTTCCCGAACTCCTGCAGCTATTCGGAATGATTCTTGATCGTCTGCGTTGATAACTCCCTAAGACTTACGTTAATTAATGGGCGTTTAAATCATGAAGGTGAGGGAAAATAGTCTGGGACTGCCCTGACTGGAATGCCCTAACTGGAATGCCCTGACTGGAACGCCCTGACTGGAATGTCCTTCCTAGCATCAACGGACACGTGATCGCTAAGCCTCCACCCCAGTTAGGCAAGGTCACTGACCCATGAAAGCGCCGATGAAGGCAGTGAGAAGGTGTCAATTATTTTGGCAATCAAGTTGATACTGATTTATAGTAACTATTAGTTTGGATATCATAATCATACAAACAGCAAAAGTCACAGTATTGAGAACGTCAAAAATAATAATAATGTTAAAGACAGCAATGATAACGATGATGATGATGTTGATAATAATGATAATAATAATAATAATATAATGATGCTAATGATAATAATAGTAATAATAATGGCAATATTGATAATAGTAATAATGTTATAATAATAATGATAATAATGACAGGTGGAAAAAGGAACAAAATACATCTTCCTCTAAGACAAAAGAAATAATAATGGCCTCTAAACAGAACAGAAATCTGAGGCGAGCTTTCCCCCAGTATATTTCCTGCCAAAGCCCTTTATTTTGGTCGAACGCATTGCGAAAGCCGCTATCAGTCTGGCTGTCAGCACCAACTAATTGCAACTTTTCCCCTCAAACAACTGCCAATATGAAACGATAAACTGTCCAATAGACAAATATTTATTATCCGTATGAGGTGAAAAAGCGAAAAACAATTGGGAGTCGAATTGCGCGTTGGCTTTTTGACATCCCTTGATGGACATAAACGAGAAAAGAGGATGGGTGGGTTGATGAGTGAGTGGTGGGCGGGTGGGCGGGTTGGTGGGTGGGTGGGTTGGAGGAGGCTAGTTTGCATGGCTAAATCTGGGAACAATATGGAATGGGATGGAGCGCCATTGTTCAAAGGTTAAGATCGTGTAGAGGTGGTTTTGTGCCGTTCCGACTTCTGTGGTGAAATAAAGATAGGAAAAGAAACTGTATGTGAGAGAGAGAGAGAGGGGGGGGGGGTGAGAGAGAGAGAGAGAGGGAGAAAGAGAGAGAGAGAGAGAGGCAGGGAGAAAGAGAGACAGAAAGAGAGAGAGAGTGAGAGAGAAAGAAAGAGAGAGAGAGAGAGAGAGAGAGAGAGAGAGAGTTTTCTTCGGAAACAACTATGCTCCCAATAACACAATTGTCTGATGTAAACAGTGCATCAATAAGCTATTTCGTTCCTCCTGTATTCCTCCTGCCTCTCATTGGTATTATTATTATTATTATTATTATTATTATTATTATTATTATTATTGTAAATATTATAATGATCATTATCAGTAAGCAGTAATCGTAGTAGTATTCTTACCATCATTACTATCATTGTTATCACTATTGTTATTATCCAAAATACCATTATCCTTCTCATTATAATTATAATTTTTGTTATCATTTTTATTATTATTATTATTATTATTATCATTATTATTATTATTATTATTATTATTATTATTATTATTATTATTATTATTATTATCATAATATATACATACATGAATATATACATACATATATACATACATGAATATATACATACATACATACATACATACATGAATATATTCCTACATACATACATGAATATATACATACATACATACATACATACATGAATATATTCATACATACATACATGAATATATACATACATACATGCATACATACATACATTTGCTTGTATGCATTTATGCACTTATGAATGGATACATATATTATATTGAAAAACACAATTAAAATATATCTTTGATGAAAGCTTTGCTGCAATGTTGCCCTAACGAGTCCCATCATACCTCACTGTACTGTTCAAATGTTTGTAATAGCCAGAATAATAGCCGCTATTTTTTCATACCAATAATTGGTTGGTATTGTACAGTATCTGAATACCCCAAAAATAGTACCATATTAGTGTGACGGCCCTTGCACAGAATGCTGAACTTGCCCCCATCATCAGGGAAGAGGAAACACCACTTTAAAATTTAACGGAGGCGCTCTTCAGAGGAAGATGCTTTCAGGAATTTAGACTTGGGTTCAGATGAAGCAACGCTTTTAGAAGGAATTTAGGCCTTGTTCAAACAAAACAGTATTTTCATAATGAACTGAGATGATGTTCAAATGAAACAACACTTTCAGAAGGAACTCAAGCCTTGTTTAGATGAAACAACACTTTCAGAAGGAACTAAAGCCTTTTTT
>NC_091588.1:8377820-8380320 GCF_042767895.1 Penaeus vannamei
ACGCCCTCTACAAACGAAGCCTTCAAAGCCTGCAAGGAAGCCCTGGCCTCCGCCACCCTGCTGAACCACCCCCTGCCCGAGGCTCCTCGCAACATAGCCGTCGACGCCTCCGACACTGCCATCGGCGCTGTCCTCCAGCAACGTCCGGGTAAGAAATGGCAACCTCTTGCCTTCTTTTCGCAGACCCTGTCGCCACGTCAGTCACGATACAGTGCCTTCGGAAGGGAACTCCTGGTAGCATACTCCGCGGTGAGGCACTTCCAGCCGTACGTGGAGGCTAAGGAATTCCACATCCTGACGGATCATAAACCCCTTACCTTCGCCCTACACTCGAGGACCCACCGCCAATCCCCTCGCGAGGAGCGTCACCTGGACTACATCTCACAGTTCACGACGGACATCCGGGGCGCGGACAACGAGACCGCCGATGCCCTCTCGAGGATTACCATAGCTGCAGCGACCCACGCCGACGACGCAGTGGATTACCACCAGGTCAGCAGTGAACAACGCCAGGATGCGTCCATGACTCCGCTCATAGAGGGCCAGACTTCCCTTAGCCTTGAAAGAGTCAAGATCCCAAACTCCCGCGACGACCTCCTCTGCGATGTCTCCCTCGGCTACCCACGACCATACATCCCGCCTTCCCTCTGCCGGCGATTCTTCGACGCATACCACCAGCATCGAGGCATCCGGGCCACCCAACATCTCTTCCGCGGCAAAGTCGTCTGGCCTGGCATCAACAAAGACGTTTGACAGTGGTGCCGCTCGTGCATCGAATGCCAGAGGACCAAGATCTACAGGCATACGAAATCTCCCTTCCAGGCGTTTCCTATCCCAGACGAAAGGTTCTAACACATCCACATCGATATAGTGGGACCCCTGCCCTTGGACCACGGCTACAGTTACATCCTGACGATGATCGACCGCTTTACCAGATGGCCCTAGGCTACGCCCATCCGCGACATCACCGCAGCGACGGTCGCCAGGACATTCCTCAGCACCTGGATCTCCCGTTTCGGCACGCCGGATACCGTCCCTACCGACCGCGGCGCCCAGTTCGAGTCGGAACTCTGGCGCCAGCTGATGGTACTACTCGGTTCCAAGAGAATCAGGACGACCGGCTACCACCCCTGCGCCAACATGCCGGCATGGTCGAGCGACTCCACCTGCATATGATACCGTCCCTACCGACCGCGGCGCCCAGTTCGAGTCGGAACTCTGGCGCCAGCTGATGGTACTACTCGGTTCCAAGAGAATCAGGACGACCGCCTACCACCCCTGCGCCAACATGCCGGCATGGTCGAGCGACTCCACCTGCATATGAAGCAGGCCCTGACATCCTCCTCCTCCAACAGGAGGTGGGTCGACCAACTCCTCCATGCTCTCCTTAACATCCGGACATCCTTCAAAGAGGACCTGCAGTGCACCGCCGCGGAAATGGTCTACGGAACAACGGTCGCCCTCCCTGCAGATTTCATCGTCACAGTCGGCAACTTCGAACCAGGAACCTTCGGCAAATAACTCTGCGAACGGATGACCCGGGTACGCAGCCGACCGACGAGATCCACCCGACAACATGACATATACATGCCCCAGGACTCCAGGATTGCTCTCACGTCTTCGTGAGAAAATATCGCAGACCACCTCTCTGTCCTCCGTACGTGGGTCCATTCCCGGTCATCCGAAGAGGCGACAAGACGATCACCATCCGCCGCCCAAAGGGAGAAGACACCGTGACCATCGACCGCGTCAAGCCCGCAAACCTACACCAGCCCATCAAAATCGCCAAAGTCCGTTTCGCGACCGTGAAACTAGAGGGGGAGTGCTGTAGCAGTTCCTGATTGGCCATCAATCGAGAACCGCACCTGACCTGTGATTGGCCGACTCCTGCCTCGGGACCGCCCAAACTGGCCGAGTAAACAACGCCGGTCAGGTTCTTAAGCAGCCGGACCGGAGCCGGAATCATCATTCGCCTCACGACAGTTGTTGATATTACTTGTACTTGGTTCATCATCAAATAAAGAGATAATATCCAGTTCGGTTTTATAACCCCAACACCACCTCCTATAATCATCCTTTTCTGGGTTTCGATTCACAGCCGGTGGAGCGCCAACCGATAACCTACATGATAATAGCATTTCGTTCAAGTACTGTAGTTAGACTTAAGTTCCATTAAAGACTTTTGACTACATACTTCAACGAGCGTTTACGTTATTGTAGGGAATGCCAGGGAAATTTTGCGTGGACGATCCTTTTACTTGTCTCGGCAGGTGTCCAGCCTTACTCGAAATGCCATGGTTTATTGCTTTTTTATATTTTTCGTTCTCGGTAACTTTATCACCTTTGCTATTATTTTCATTATCATCATTATTATTATTATGATGATGATGATGATCACCATCATCATTATCATTATTATCATTTTTATTATTACTATTGCTGTCAGTATTATCATTACTTTTATTATTATTATTATTATTATTATTATTATTGATTGTGT
>NC_091588.1:8390320-8392820 GCF_042767895.1 Penaeus vannamei
TACGTTTCAAAGGCAAATACACGCCTTCACCTTCAGTGCTATGCACTAGAACAAATAAAATATTAGAGACGGACAAGGAAGAAAATCAAACAATTCGAAAATAATAATATCATAAAAAACGCAACTATGAAAAAAAAATCATCAAAAAAAATTACGGATAATATATACAAAAGGAAGAACAGGCTAATCACACCATGAACAGCAAAACGGATGGTTACGGTCACGAGATTTCACCGTAAATAGGTGTGTGGCTGTGCTTTGGTTGTTGAGCTCTGACTTTCTCTTGTGGATAAACAAAGACTGAGACAAGGAGGTCGAGTCTGTTGGGAGACGCAGATAGAATTTTGAAATAATTGTGAATGTAGGGATGGTCTTCCGCGTGTGAATGTTTAGTGAGAGGTAAGCCAGTTCTTATGGACTTTACAATATGAAAAAGAATTCTGTGCTTGAACCAACGTATCAGCGATCCAATAAAACTAGTATCACAGCTAAGGCAATTAAACATTATTACAATGCCTGAACATAAATCTGAGGAAAAGGACTCCCTTCTTTAGAAAAGTATCGATGGTGTAATTATTCGTGAAAACTATATTAAATCTAATCTAGGGAATGAATGCTTGAGCAACTCACATAACTGTTTTGGAACTGAATAACTTAATCGTCCGAGATACGGTAGCTTACAGAATTTAATTTGTTTAGAAACAGAGGTAAGCTTTAATGACTGGCACATCTTACCATTCAAAAATAATCTCAGGCGTTTCTGAAACATAACACCTCGGTACCCATTAGTTTCAAAGTAATTTAACAAAAACTTCATTTCCAAATCAGAAAGAGACCAAGCGGAGCATTTCTTATGGGCCAAGCGTGGCCAACCAGTCGAACGCGATCGACTGGTCGATCACAAGGATGTTTAAAGTCGATCACACTATTGTACCTGTTAATGATTCGTTCTTCAAAAGTTGTCATGAAAATAGCTGTAATATGTATCATGACACTTGGATTATTATATTTATATTTTTTCTGGGAATAAGTTATATTTATATTCATAATAGTTACACTGTTAAAAAAGTAGATCATATCTCAAAATAGGTTGGCCACCCCTGTTATAGGCTCTGTTGACTAAAGTAGTTATGCTAATAATCTTGTACTTCTGAGGTGCGTAGCTCGAATAGCGCATTCCTAAACCAGTAAAAGTGGGTTTTCTATAAACAGTAGTGTACTGGCGACCGTTTTCTTTGGTGATCAACGTGTTAAGAAAGAAAAGCTGGTTTTCTTTTTCAATTTCACAGGTAAACTTGATGTTGTGATGCTAGTCATTTACGTAGCATAGAAACAGTTGTACACGAGATGGATGTTTGGACAAATGAAAAGTATCGTCTATGTATCTTTGTAAAACAAGGGTTTAAATTCAATAGAGCAGTTATGAGACCATTTTTTTCGTGATAACATGAAAACGCATTAACATAGCAAGGGCCGATTGGGAAACCCACAAAAACTCCATCGATCTTTTGTGTCAATATTTAAAAGAGAATTTAATCGTTTGTTTTCTAAACCAAAATGTGAAAGGGATTCAGCTGTTGTATTATTTGTGATGATATGTGTGGTTTCAGTAAGACACGACCTCAAAACTAGCCATTGTTTTGGTGTTATCAACTTTTAATCGACTGCTTTCATTTACGAAGGCCGACGAGTTGGACATCATATATTCATTATACGTTAGAGGCTGAATGATTCGTACGAGGAATCTTTCTAAGTTGTAACTGAAAGTGCCAATAGACAAAATAATGGGCCTGAGAGGTATTCTCGGTTTGTGCACCTTTGGGAGACCATACATAAAACCAGGACGAGAGCTTCAACGAGTATAGTTTTTAAAGGTTGTATGACTATTTAATTTGTCCTCAAGGTTTAGGAGGTGAGTGACTAGGCTAACATAACAATATGAATTTTGACGAGTCAGGAAGTACAAAGGAAAGTTTGTCAATGTAGTCAGTTTTGTTTAGTAAGACAATGCCCCTTCTTTTGTCGGGTTTCGTCATTAGAATATGTCCGTCTTACTTCAAATTTTGAAGACTGTTAGTAATTTGTTCAGTAAAATCAGTTTTGTTGTGCAACAAAACAGACCTTTCTTGTGCCGTTGTCAGCCCAACTGTCAATGAAAATCGTGTAAGAAACAAAGATAAAGGTAAGTGCTTGTGAAAATACTTGCTTTGGCGTGGCAAGGGGGAGGGGGGGGGCTAAATGCCCGCAGGTACTTATAGTATTCTTAAGAAGTAACCTTTATTTTGGGCAACTTGATCGAAATAACTTGAATTTATTTTCAATACATTATGAAATTTATGATAACATTTCTTGGGTTCTTGAAACTACTCATGGGCACTTATAGGTTAAATATGACGGGCTTTTAATAAGTTTATTTCTCTTCTCCTTTACCTTAGTGATTCATGTGACACGACGCTGGGTGTTGCATGTCGCATTCTGCAACAAGGTAAGAATTATTCCT
>NC_091588.1:8415320-8417498 GCF_042767895.1 Penaeus vannamei
ATTCCTCGTGGTCAATGAAGAACTCGAAGAATGTTAGAAATGAACCCAGAGCGTGTCTGTTGCGTGCGGAAGCATATATGAGAAATGGATAAGTAAATAATGGTCGTATGAATTTAATGTAAAATGAACTTAATCTTCATAATCCAATTTAAGAAATATGTTCAGTCTGAGAGTTGTATGACCTTCTTTTTTTTAATGTCTTTTAAATGCTGAAAGATAATTATATTTCGAAACTGTTTGTAGGAAATGTATAAATCAACATGGGTAGTTTTTTTTTCTTATATCAGTACTCAAAAGGTATACGGTCTATACATTTATATTTTTACCATTATTTTTTTTATTCGTTTTTCCCTTTTCTTTTCAAATTATCTGCTCTCCTGTGGTACGAAACGTGACGAAACCACTCCACTATCCCGAGTAGACAACGCCCGTGTAAAGTTGAGGAGACTTTGACAAAATTATACTCAGGTACCTTCTCAGGGTGTTCAAAGTTGCAAGTTTAAGTTCTCGGATCGTCAGCTTACCAAACTGCAAGTCGAAAACTGTCCATTCTTTACGTAAAGTTATACTGGTTCTCTTTCAGCGTGTGCTCGGGAGGGGCGAGCACATTGTACCTTTAGTGCTGAGGGTGTTCTGACGTAGGATATGACAAAGGCCAGAGGGATGTACAGAGAGAGACTTCTAATACAACCAGTAGGTAGCCAGTAGTCAGCACAATGCTCTCCATTTAGACTCAAGCGATTATTACCTGTGTGGGAAAAAGGTGCAGAGAAAGCGTCGAGGCGTTGAACCCGGGGTGTGGAGAGCCGCGCTGGGTCTCGTACTCTTTGGGTGAGGGCCAAATACTTTTGTTTGCACTTCGTTGATCTTACTCATACCGGAGTCTAATTCTACTCTTGCACTTCGTTGATCTTACTTATACTGGAAACTAACTCTACTCATATCTAAATCAGTATTCACTTAGAGAAATATTAATATGTTAAATTCATTTAGAGAAATGTTAATACGTTAATTTCTGTCATAACACAATCAGTATATTCAATTGAGGTGGAGGCTTCAACGCTATAACTTTATCCCAACATAAAGGTATTTAAGCAAAGGAGTTAATTGTTTTACAAAGATGATAGAATGATTTAACGAAGGAAGATAAATCTGCCCGCGCTTTCAAGAAATTCACACGGAAATTTCATTATTCTGATCGCTAGCAAGCAGTCGATGTTCAGGCCCAGGAAAGTGTGACAAATTTTACGTGTCCCTTCCCCCACCCCCACCCCCCCTCGACGCAACTACGAGCCTTTCAAATTACTGCATGTAATTGATTCATCTTTCGCTTATTAACGTCATTGAGTATCTTCCAGTTCTCTATTCTCCGCATTCCTACCTCTTCCCTATTCCCTTTCCTCTCCGTCTACACCCCTTACCATCTCCCTAGTCCCCTACCCCCTTCCTTTTCTCTTCCCCCCTTTCCCCTTCCACTCTCCTCACCCCTTTCTCCTCCACCCCATCCCCCTCCTCCCCATCTCCCCTTACCCCCACCCCCCAACCCCCACTCCCCCAGCACATGATCCCAAGCAATATATTCGCACATATATTCGCCGGAAATTAATCATGGTCGCCTCTGGTTCGTAATTTCCTCAATACACGCCAATGAGCCTCGTGGGAATCCAGCCAGGATTAGCTAGGATTAAGTGGTAGGTGGTAGCGGTGGTAGGTAGCGGGGGGCGGGGGAGGGGGAGATTAATCCTGTTAGGTGCGCGAGCCTCGGCTATCGCGGCCGCCGGTAAAGGTGCGCAAGGGGGCCGGCTGCCGGTCTGGTCGCGCTTTCGCAATTTGGCGATTTCTGTCACTGTTGGTTATAGGTATCTTCCTTCATCTGTTGGTTATATATTTACAAATATCTGTCAGATAAACTCCTCTCTTTCTATCTCTCTCTCTCTCTCTCACTCTCTATTTCTCTCCCTCCCTCCCTTCCTCTGTTCCTCCCCCTTCTCTCTCTCTCTCTCTCTCTCTCTCTCTCTCTCTCTCTCTCTCTCTCTCTCTCTCTCTCTCTCTCTCTCTCTCTCTCTCTCTCTCTCTCTCTCTCACTCTCTCTCTCTCTCTCTCTCTCTCTCTCTCTCTCTCTCTCTCTCTCTCTCTCTCTCTCTTACTTTCCCATCCCATCCCCCCCTGCCTCTCTCC
>NC_091588.1:8467998-8470498 GCF_042767895.1 Penaeus vannamei
ACATTGTTTCACATCTATTTGCGTTTTAAAGCAATTGCTCCCAAGGGCATTTTATTTTAACTAAAGTTCTTATTCAAACAAAACTGCTTGAAATTTCCTCTTGTTTATTAGCTCCAATCAAATTGAAGTGATGGGGCAATTATGAACCCCAGCTGTAATAATTTGACTTTTAGATGTCTTGTTTTCATGCTCTCAGAGTTTGGCGGAATTCGTTTTAAATATATATATATATTCCTTGAAAGGAGATTAATCACTAGAACTTGCCTGCCTGTAGTACGTATTGAACATTCACTTACAGGTCGACGATATACTAGAAGTGTTTTTTATTTAACTATTATCGACCCCCAGATGACAGTCCTTTTCATCTGACGAAATAATCATCACCTGTTCTTTCAGTTTTAGATAGATTAATAGCTTTTTCTTTTTGTTTTGTTCATGAAAGTCTGGTTTTGGAATGCAGAATAACAGTGCTAATAAATAACATGACATTCTACCCAAACATAAATTATTGCACTAAGTAGACACAAAAGTCCAGATATCGAATTCCATATTGCCACCATTTGATTCCTACACCCACAAACGGCATGGTTATTCCCTGTTGAGAACCACTAATTAGGTCGTGTACCTGTTACAGGAAGCCTTGCATCTTTCGGAGTAGGAGACAGTAATCTGGATGATTAAGCGAAAGATTTATTATTGATTCCATTTTTTAATTAGTCCTTCAGAACATCACTTATTTAATTATATATATTAGATGTAAACAAAAGATCTCGACGCACAGGAATCTCACTTAGAAGGAAACAAAATGGCAACTCATCCAGGATTCAGGTGTTTTGAGTTGTCAAGTCCCTTTGTCATTAACATATGTCATGTAATTTCAAAACTTCAGATATGATAATTGAATATTGGTGCTTTCATTGCATTTTTTTTTTCACCAGAGATACTCTGTTCATTAATGTATTCCAAACTGTGGGGTGAGCTTCGTTTTTTCTTAGAAGAGGCGTAGAATAATTGACAAGAAATCTATAAACTTATAAACATTTTTATCAGCTTCATCTTGGCAAAAGCACAACAGAGGAGTGCACAAATCTTTTGAACCAGAATCTGATTCCTAAACTATAGCAAGATGTAGTGTACCTCAAGCTCTAGGCCTAGTAGGTCCTACCGTCATGTAGAGTTAATGAGTTTGGCCTTAGTATCAAGGGAGTTCGAATGAAAAGAACGTGTCTAAGATTCGTTGAACTATGGACTTCCAAAGGCCTTTGAATATTTTAGACCGAGTAGGTGTGTGCTACGATCTCTCTCTCTCTCTCTCTCTCTCTCTCTCTCTCTCTCTCTCTCTCTCTCTCTCTCTCTCTCTCTCTCTTTCTCTGTCTCTCTCTCTGTCTGTCAGTCTCTCTCTCTCTCTCTCTCTGTTTGTCAATCTCTCTCTCTCTCTCTCTCGCTCTCTCTCCCTCTCTCTGTCTCTCTCTCTCTCTCTCTCTCTCTCTCTCTCTCTCTCTCTCTCTCTTCTCTCTCTCTCTCTCTCTCTCTCTCTCTCTCTCTCTCTCTCTCTCTCACTCTCTCACTCTCTCTCTCTCTCTCTCTCTCCTCTCTCTCTCTCTCTCTCTCTCTCTCTCTCTCTCTCTCTCTCTCTCTCTCTCTCTCTCTCTCTCTCTCTCTCTCTCTCTCTCTCTCTCTCTCTCTCTCTCTCTTTCTCTCTTTCTCTTTCTCTCTCTCCCTCCCTCCCTGCCTCCCTCTCTCCCTCCCTCCCTCACCCTCTTCCTCACTCTCTCCCTCCCTCCCTCCCTCCCTCCCCCCTCTCTCTTTGTGTTTCCTCGAATGCATGTGCTCATGTAAGTGTATTTCTGAAATGCATGCTCTCTGGCCTTTCATGCATAGTGAGGATTAGATGTCAAATTACGTGGTGCAACTTCCTCCCAAACTGCGCCACGCCCTCAGGCAAATATCCTGCGCGATTATTTTAAACGGTCTATTTTCTTACTATTCTACGTTATCCTTTCACGTAATTTCACCAAAAAGAGAAAGACGAACAGAAAACGGTGAAGATTAAAGAGAGGAAGGAGCGATTTAAAAATAATCCTAAACAAACAAACAAGCAAAAACGGATACCAGCAGCAACCACCGCATCATATCTGACTCCACGTCCGTCAGAAATCAGCTGATCTACCTTTCAGTCCTTCCAGAGAACTCCCCTTAATTAGAGGACCGGAATGAAGGATCGATCAGCTGACGACCATGGGAGGAACAGAGAGAGCAATGTCAGTTTGATCAATGAGAACGTGCATCCTACTATACTTTCTTTGCAAATTCATTCATCCAACTGGCAATCTATTTATCCGTCTATCCATCTATCTGATTATCCGTCAATCCATCTATATTGATATATCAATTTGTCCATCTATCTATCTATCCATCTGTCTACTTATCTAGCTATTCATCAATTTGTCAATCTAGTCTCCTCCCTACTTATTTATTAGTCCACCTATTTATCTGTAAA
>NC_091588.1:8472998-8475498 GCF_042767895.1 Penaeus vannamei
AACAGAAATAAGACAAAAATCATGAAAACGATGATAATAAGAAGAATGATAATGATAGTAATGATTTTGATAATAGTGATAACAATTATAGTACTAATAATAAAAGTAATAATTATAATGATAACGATAATGATAACAATATTGATGACAATGATAACATGAATGGTAATACTAATAATAACGATAATAACTATAATAGTAGTAATAGTAATAAAAATGATAATGATAGTGAGGAGGATAATGATGAAAATGGTAATGGCAGTAAGAAAATATCGATCATAAAAACAGCAAAAACAGCAATAATGATAATGATAATAATATAGATAATAACAACAGTAGTAATAATCATAATGATAATGATGATAACAGTAATAATAACAATCATAATAGAATAATGACGAAATAATAATAATAAAAATTATAATAATAATAAAAAAAAATAATAATAATAATGATAATGGTAATGATGATAACGAAAATGATAATGATAACAACAATGCTTATAACAATGATAGTCGTAATGATAAAATTGATGATAATGATGATAATGATAATAATGGTAATGATAATGATGATAATAATTATGAGGATGATGATTATAACAGTGATAATGATAATTAGAGAAGCAATGACAATAAGGATAATGACAATAGAAAGAAAAATAGTAATGATTATGATAATAATGATAGCTGTAATGAATGATGATAATAATAATGAATTGTAACAATGATGATAATGATAATTATGAACATAGTAAGGATCATGTCGTAATGATAATAATCATAATAATATTGATGATGATAATAGATATAAAAAATGGTAATGATGATAATAATGATAACAATATTAATAAGGACAATAGGAATGAAAATGAACATAATAATGATTATAGTAACAATATTGATAATAATAAAGATAACAACAACAATAATAAAGATAACAATAGTAATAATAACACTAACAATGAGAAAAAGATAACAATTATAGTGATGATGATGATGATGATAATAATTAAAATAATGACGAAAATATAGATTATGATAATAATAATGATAATAATAATAATAATAATAACAATGATAATGATAATAATGATAATAATAATGATAATGGTGATAATAATGATAATAATAATAATAATGGTGATAATAATGATAATAATAATAATAATGGTGATAATAATGATAATAATAATAATTATTATTATTATCATAATCATTATCATCATCATCATCATCATCATCATCATCATCATCATCATCATCATCATCATCATCATCATCATCATCATCATCATCATCATCATAATATTAATAATAATAATAATAATAATAATAATAATAATAATAATAATGATGATAATAATAACAATGATAATAACGATGATGATAATAATAATAATGATAAATATACCACAACGCTAGGCCATTGACTCTCACTCACCCCAGGAATCAATACCAAAATTAATTAATATACCATTTGACCCGATTCTTGCCAAGTTCGCTTGTGACTTTCCCAATCAGCAAATAGGATGTTATATAACTCTTTCTCTCTCTCTCTCTTTCCTTTTTTTTGGGGGGGAGGGGGTCTTTTTTATTCTTTTTTTTTTTTTTTTTTTTTTTTTTTTTTTTTTTTTTTTTGAGGGAATGGGAGTTGAGGTACTGTTGAATGTAGTCATTGCAGTGACGGTAACGCTATTGATATAATGGTGAGGGCGATGATGGTGATGATTATGATGATGATTGTGATTGTGATGATGATTATGATGATAGTGATTGTGATGATGATGGTGCAGATTATGATGATAGTGATTGTGATGATTATGGTGAAGGTGATTGTGATGATGATAGTGATTGTGATGATGGTGATGATTATGATAAGGATGACGGTGCTGATGGCGATGATGTGATGATGATGATGACTATGATGATCATGGTAAAATCAGTGGAGTCGCTCTAGGTTAAACAGATAATGATAATTGCAAAGAAGAAAAATAAGATAATTTGCAACATCTGAAACTTAAAAGATCATGAAAACTGACTCAATAAGAATAAATAAAAAGACACAAAAAAAATATTTTTTTAGAAATTTACGACTCATTCTCTCTCTCTCTCTCTTTCTCTCCTTCTTTATCTTCTTCCTCCCTCCCTCCCTTTCTCCTTGTTCCTTCTTTCTCTCTATCTCCCTCCCCTCTTCCCTACCTTCCTCCTTCCTTCCATCCATCTGCCCATCCATCCTTCCCCGCCCCTCCTCTATGCACTCCTTTCTCCCCCCCCCCCTTTAATACGCCTCTCCCTCCACTCTATGAGTCGCCTGGTTATTCCCAAGTTTTCTCTCTCTCTCTCCTTTTCTTTCTTTCTCTCTCTCTCTCTTTCCCTGTCTCTCTCTCACTCTTTCTCTTTCTCTCTCTTTCCCTGTCTCTCTCTCTCTCTCTCTCTCTCTCTCTCTCTCTCTCTCTCTCGCTTTCTCTCTCCATAGCGCTTCTCTTTCCCCTCTAACT
>NC_091588.1:8495498-8497998 GCF_042767895.1 Penaeus vannamei
CATTCCAGATTCATTTGGAAAATTATGTACATCTAGCATTTACTGAAATATTCCCCCTAGGTGAATTTTCTCTTGCGTTTCTTCATCAGTGAAGAACTCGGGTAATTATTGCCTCTGGCTTAAATGCTTAAATGTTCTGCCTTCCGCTCTCCTCTTCTTCTCTTCTCCTCTTATTTCTTCTTCTTCTTCTCCTTCTTCTTCTTCGTCTTCTTCATCTACTTCTTCCTCTTGCTCTCTATCTCTTTCTCTCTGTCTCTGTCTCTTTCTCTTTCTCTTTGTCTTTATCTTTCTCTTTTTCTTTCTCTCTCTTTCTCTTTCTCTTTCTCTTTCCCTTTCCCTTTCCCTTTCTCTTTCTCTTTCTCTTTCTCTTTCTCTCTTGTCTTTCTCTTTCTCTATCTCTTTCTCTCTCATCTCTCTCTCTCTCTCTCTCTCCCTCACTCTCTCTCTTTCTCTCCCTCTCTCTCTCTCTCTTTCTTTCTCTCTCTCTCTCTCTCTCTCTCTCTCTCTCTGTTTCTGTCTCTCTCTCTCTCTCATCTCATCTCTTTTGCCTTGCTCTCTCCTCTTTCTCTCTCTCTCTCTTATTTCCTCTCTCTTCTCCCTCTCTCGTCTCTCTACTCTCTCTCTCTCTCTCTCTCTCTCTCTCTCTCTCTCTCTCCTCTCTCTCTCTCTCTCTCTCTCTCTCTCTCTCTCTCTCTCTCTCTTTCTCTCTCTTTCTCTCTCTTTCTTTCTCTCTCTCTCTCTCTCTCTCTCTCTCTCTCTCTCTCTCTCTCTCTCTCTCTCTCTCTCTCTCTCTCTCTCTCTCTCTCTCTTTCTCTTTACCTATCTATCTGTCTGTCTCTTCCCCCCCCCCTCTCTCTCTATCTCTCCTCTCATCTCTTTCTCTCTTCTCTCTTCTCTCTTCTCTCTTCTCTCTTCTCTCTCTCTCATCTCATCTCATCTCTTTTCTCTCTTCTCTCTTCTCTCTCTCTCTCTATCTCTCCCTTGTTTGCTTCTTCCTCCTCCTTTTCTTCACCTTCTTTTTTCTACCATTTCAGAATTTCATATGCCTGTCAACAAGATATAAATAAGGGGAAAATAATTTAGATTTATGTGCACATAAATTTAATATAAGTTGATATCTTCCGGTTGGATGTGCGTTACCGAGACAACGGGCAGGTAGGACTGCAGAGAAATGTTCTCCAGGTTTGACGTATAAAAATTCTGGTTATAGAGAATTCATCAAAATAAATCCACAATAACAAATTATTTGTTGAATGCATATATAATAATCAAGCTGCAGCCTTGATTACAAAATTATTTATTTCATTTGCCCTTTCTCACAGGAAAAAAAGTTTTCGTTATAGTTGTCGTCAGCTTTGGATTCATAAGACTTGGAGTCGTCTGCATGAATTAGTTTGGAGGAATGTTACTCAATTGTTTACGGCTAAAGTAATTGCTACTCACTACAGAATGTGATCAAACAGATAAACGAAATCATGAATTGATAGAGTTGGCTGCAGTCGGAGAGAATTGGATGGAATTGCAAACAACATTCAAGAGGAAATTTTAGCACAATTGCCTGGAGTTTGCCACGAACACTCTCCTTAAATGGCCTATTGAAATGCCAGGTGGACGGCTAAGACTATGTAAACTAAGAATATTGCATGAAATGGTTCGAGATTCATCGTAGCAATAGAAATACGTAGTAACTTTGGAAATGTGGCTGTGTACGGGTTTTTACTTCACAGCATGCTTGACATATACCGGTGTTTTAGTAATAATGATAATGTTCATAATGATTTTAGGTTAAGGGACAAGATTTATGGGATTTCAGTTAAACTGTGGAAGTCTGTCTATTATGCTTCTAAATTATCTCTTGTGTGCAAGGAATGGCAGCGGTTGTCATCAAACAGCAGCGCAGGACTTGAACTCCAGTCAGCAAAATTCTTAGGGAAAAAAATTGTAGCACACAGATGTCTCTTCCACCGACCGTATTCCACGCAGCACATGCCAGTAAATATAGAATTCATGCCCGCGACAAGCAACCGAGGAATTGATGATAGCTTTTTGAAATATTAGTGGCCTTCACGCTGAACATAGATCCCGAACATACCTCTGAAAAGGGAAAGGAGAAAATCACAAGGATGAAGTTACACACTACTGTCCCGGAAAATACATAGACGCCGCACTCTCATAGCTTGGGAGACGGAGGCCTATATGAGGAATGGCATCTGAACCGAATTTGAACAGTGTGTGATAGATTCCAGTTCTTCCTGCGGTCTGATTGCTGAGCGGGCATCTCCCAACAGTTACTAGGGCCGGGGTTCACTATGAACTCAAAGATAGCCTCAAAAGTAGAAGATAAACTCAAGTGGTGAAAACCTTGTACAAGTCAAAACAGTAATTCACCTAAAACGTCAGATCTATGTTGATTACAGCTGCCATTCAGCTGCAGACTGCTTATTGTTTAATGATAATTTAATATTAGATTTCCACTCCCGTTATCATGACTTTTTTCTTT
>NC_091588.1:8510498-8512998 GCF_042767895.1 Penaeus vannamei
TTCTCTTTTCACAAAGATATTGTTTAAGGTTTGTCTGATGGATCTCTAAATGACAAACAATGGAAAACCATTCCTTCTTAGAATGTCAGTGATAGAGTCTATTTCCTTGGTGAATATTAGGTAAGACTTTGATATCTTGTATGCTCTGTTGATGAGGGTATTTATCAAATTGGTTTTGTACTTCACAGGAATGAAAGAATCAAATTTCGTGGTGAGGCCTGTGTATGTCGGTTTCCTGTATGTTGCAGTTGAAAAACTATTATTATCTCTGCTTATACTGACATCTAAGAAAGGTAGTTTACCATCAGACTCTAATTCACAAGTAAATTTAATATTCTTATGCTGACTGTTCATATACTGCAGGAATTTCTGTACCTGTATCTGCGATTTAAACAAAAGAAATGTGTCGTCAACATATCTATAATAATGTGAGGGTCTGAAATCAGGTGGGCAGTTTGTGAGCCACCTCTTTTCATGAAAACATAAATATGTTTGAAAGTGTTGGGCCTAAGGGACTACCGATAGCCACTCCATCAATCTGTTTATACAAATCTCTTGTCTTTAGTTGCAATTTCCAGCAATTTCCTGAATTGCAGTTTGTTTAAGCCATTTTTATGAGTACTGTGGTTAAACAGTGAGTCAGTGATGATTGTAATGGTCTCAACAAGAGGGACATTTGTGAAGAAACTGGTAACATCAAAACTTGTCATTATATAACTGTCAGCATCGGGGATATTTAATATTGTTTTCACAAATGAGAAATTATCATGTATTGTAAATTCATTGATAGTCAGTGTTTTGAGAATGGGAACAAAATATTTTGAAATATGATAGTTTAAAGTGCCAATAGCTGAAAGTATTGATCTAAGAGGCCAACCTGTTTTATGAACTTTTGGCAGTCCATACAGGATACCTGGCTTACCAGAAGTAAACAGACGTGAGTATGTATCTTTGTCAATTGACTGACTATCTTTGAGTTTTCTCAGCATATTATTAAGTTGGTCCTCTCTTTTGATATTGAGAGAGGTGCAGTCATCATCAATTTTAATGAACTTTGTTTCATCTCCTAAGATGCTTTCCATCTTATCAATGTATTCATTCTTATTTAGGATGACTACACCTTGCCCCCTATCAGGTTTGGTTACAATAATGTCCGTATTTTTACTAAAGTCATTTAACAACAATAAGTCATCCTTGGTTAAGCCTGACGTGAAATTATGTTGGCCATATGAGTAATAAGATGAAAAGGCAACATTCTTTATGGCTGACTTTACATGCTGCAAAATTTCTGGTAATTTGTTGACACTGCGTTTGTTTAAAGCTCTCAGGAGCTTTTCAAAAGACAGAAAGTAATGTGCAAAGTTGATTTTTGAAGGAGGTAAAGCATATTTCAAACCTTTAGCTAATAAGAATTTTAACTTGCTAGACAAAGATATGTGAGAATAATTGAACACCACCTTATCAGGGTCAAGGGGATCATATCTCTTGTCCAAGCCTAGGCTAAACAATTTCTTTTCATGAGTCTAATTTTCTCAAGGGTTCTGGTACATGTATTCTGAGCATGTTGTAGATGACAAAAATCCAGCCAAGATATAGAATTTCTGAGGGCATCTACAACATTATGTATGTACGTATGTTTGTATTTATATATACATACATACATTATTTCTGCATATATATATATATATATATATATATATATATATATATATATATATATATATATATATATATATATATATATATGGAAGAAAAGCCCATAATGCACAAACTAGATATATTGATGAAAGTGAGACAACAGTTTCGGAATCGTCCTCGATTCCATCTTCGGGTCTGAAGAGGCAAGGGAGAGGAGGCGGTATAAGAGGGAAAGGAGGAGAAGCACTCGGGAACCACGGGGCAGGTGAGGACAGGAGAACGGAAGCGAATGGAGGTCAGGTCAGGTCGAAGGGTCAGGCGGTCTATGTGACGGGTGGCCGGCATAAGGGAGGAGACGAAGGATGTGGGAAGCGAGGAGGCTGTCGGCAGGAGAGAAACCGCTGTTCAAGTTGAAATTGGGCAGCAGCTTAATGAGAGAAGATTCCACCAGTCTGCGGACATGGACATCAGCGGAAGGGAAGAGAATGCGTGCAACTTTCCAGTCCATCTGATGGCCAGTGTCCCACTGATGGCAGAAGAGGGCGTTGTTGCTATGTCCCCTGGATACAGCGTACTTATGCTGAGACAGACGCTTAGTAAGACTGGCGCCTGTTTCACCAAAATACTGCTTATCACAGGAGGCACACGGAACAGCATAGGTGCCCACCTTCGAGGTAGAGGGAGGGCAGGTGTGAACCAGGTTACGACGGAGAGTATTCACCTGGCGAAAGGAGAGTCTGCAGTTGAGAGACTGCAGGGGCCGACGGAGGGAGTAGATCTCCTCAGTGTAAGGCAGGCTGAGGACAGGCAGGTGAGGAGACTCATTGGGAGGGTAGCCATGGTAGAAGGTACGTCGCGCCCT
>NC_091588.1:8542998-8545498 GCF_042767895.1 Penaeus vannamei
GCCTATATCTATGCCATTTTACTCAAATATAAACACTAGTATTATTCTACGTATCTGCTTTTGTATTTTACATGATTTCAATAATTTTATATTTATAATTTTATGTCACATACGTATCTTTATATACACACACATATACTTATGCATATACGCATAATCATAGTTTTACCTGTTTATTCATCTCTTCCTAACACACTAGACATCCCAGTGCCGTGGCGTCTATCCCCTTCTGCAAGAGCTATCCATTGTTATAACACTAACTTTCTTCATCACCGATTGTCACATGTGATTTGTAGCCATCTTTTTACCTCCTGAACAACATGACCTGAAGACTTCCTGCGAGGAGCTATTAGCAGCTTCACTCTAACATCATTCCTACTTTAACAAAGAAATCAGGACATCTTGGTTGTCTAGCTTAAACCCTGTGCTCGCCATCTTGCAATATTCTTGTAAGCACTATCTCACGGACTCCAACATCACTCTCTCTCTCTCTCTCTCTCTCTCTCTCTCTCTCTCTCTCTCTCTCTCTCTCTCTCTCTCTCTCTTTCTCTCTCTCTCTCTCTCTATCTATCTATCTATCTATCTATCTCTTTCTCTCCCTCTTCCTTTCTCTCTCTGTTTACAGTAGAAAATTTCTTCCATTATCCTTATCTCTCACAACTCTTTTTTCCCTCTGTCTCTGTCTCTCTCTCTCTCTCTCTCTCTCTCTCGCTCTGTCTCTCTGTCTCTCTCTCTCTCTCTCTCTCTCTCTCTCTCTCTCTCTCTCTCTCTCCAAAAATGCATCTGCCTCATTCTTGTTTGATTAGAGGGCTGGGGAGAATTCCAATTTTGTTTTGATTGCTTTTCCATTTTTACGGAAATAAGTGAATGGTGGCCTTATACTCTGAGAGTGTGTTTGTACAGTATGTGTTTGTTTCCATGGGTGTTTAAGTGTTAGAGTGTGTGAATTAATGAGTGTGTGTGTGTGTGTGTTTGTGTATGTGTGTGCGTGTTTTTGTATGTATGTGTGTGTGTGTGTGTGTGTGTGTGTGTGTGTGTGTGTGTGTGTGTGCGTGTGTGTGTGTATGTGTGTGTGTGTGTGTGTGTGTGTGTGTGTGTGTGTGTGTGTGTGTGTGTGTGTGTGTGTGAGTGTAACTTATGCCTATGTACACAAGCTTAATAGGAAAAAAATATAAGGACACGGACGATGAAATTCAACGTAGAAGAGAGTCATTCACAACTGTATAACCTATGCCCCTTAATCATCATCTTTCACTTATAATTATCATCATTTGGGTTAATATCCTCTACACTTTAGCAAATCTAAAGAGCTTTGATATCTCTCTCACAGAGCAAATATCAAATATGATATTTGGCATTCCCCCTTCGCTATATATGTAAAAAGCAGGTTCTGCATTAATTATGCATTTTGCTAAAGAAGTGACTCTCGGATTTGCGTTGCTATGGGGTCTGTCGCTCGCTTATTTAATCTTGTATGAAATCTATTTATTTACCAGGACGGGAGGATATTTTTACAGTATTTCTATCGAGTCCAGAGTAATGTCCTTCAGCCAAATACCATAGCTGTAAGGTAATAGATTATTATATTTGTGAGAATTTTCCCTCGAAATCTTTTTTGCTTTGTTTTGTGTTACATTCCGACTGTTCTGCTCCTTTTCTTTATTTCCTTTGTTCAAGAGGTGAGGTAGGGATAACGAGAGATATTTTATCAATAAAAGAGATGTAGTAACACATGCTCTAGCTTATAACATTTCTTTTGCCTAAACTAAATATTGTATTCATGTCAGAAGCATAAAATATCTTAAAGGTTAATATAATTTATATTATTAATATCAGTTGCAGTCTGTTTGGATTTTTTTTCTCTCTCTCATGAATGTTCTTATTGCTATTCTTATTACTGTTATTATCAAAATGGTCAATAACATTATCTTTATCATTATCGTTATTTTAGTTAATATTCTCGTTGTTATATTAATTTATTGTTGCTGTTGCTGTTATTATCATCATTACTACTATCAGCATTATCATCATCATCATTATCATTAACATTATCATAATCATTATTGCCATTTTTATTATTACTTCTACTACCACTACTACCACCATCACTATTAGCAGTAGTACTAGTAGTATCATTATTATCCTTATTGTTGGTGTGTGATCATTATTATTGTTATCATCATAATGATACTATTTTTATGATGATAATGATGATAATTAACATTGTTGTTATCATTATCATTATTATTATTATCATTGTTATTGCTCGCTCATAGAATCATTCTTATTATCATTATTATTATTATTACTATTATTATTATTATCATTATTATAATTACTATCATTATCATTATTGTCACTGTTATTATTATTATTATTATTATTATTATTATTATTATTATTATTATCATAATCATCACTTCATCATTACTTTTATTTTTACTTTAATTACTATTATGATTATCATCACTACTAGTATTGTTGTTGTTGCTGTTGTTCT
>NC_091588.1:8552998-8555498 GCF_042767895.1 Penaeus vannamei
ACAATAAAACGATGATTATAATGATAATGAAAAAAAAATATCAATAAGAATAAGAAGAACAACAATAATAAAACTAATAATGATGATAATGATAATGACAATGATGATAATAATAATAATAGTAATAATGATAATGATAAAAGTAATAATGAGGATAATAAAGTAATAATAATGCTAATAATGATGATAATGAAAATATGATAATGATAATAACAATGATAATGAAAATATGATAATGATAATGATAATAATAATAATTATAATAAAAATAATAATAATAATAACAACAATGATAATGAAATTATGATAATGATAATGATAATAACAATGATAATGAAAATATGATAATGATAATAAAAATAATAGTAATAATGATAATAAAATCAATTTTATGAATAATAGTCATGGTAATAATAATAGTAATTATTTTTTTTATTATTATTACCACATTGATGATAGCGATAACAGTAATAGAAATGACAAAAGTAAAAATGATGGCAATATTATTGATAATGATAATAATCATAACAATAGTGATGATAATTTAATGATAATAAAAATGATAATAATAATGATGATGATAATATCGATAACATAATCATATAATAATAATAATAATAATAATAATAATAATAATAATAATAATAATAATAATAATAATAATAATAATAATAAAACTAAAAATGAAAATAATGACAATGTTGATGGTGATGAAATATTAATGATGATGATAATGATATTAATAAAAGTTATGATATAATGATGCTTACTATGGCTACAAATTTTATTATTATAATCATAATGCCAATAATATAAACGATGATGGGGATGAAAATGGTGATAATAATAAAATGAATAATAATGATAAGTATAATAATAATGATAATATAATCGTAATAATAACCTATGATAATATCAACACAAATAATGGTAATGATGATAATAATAAAGATCACAATAGTCATTAATTATAACATTAATGAGGATGATGAGCATTATGATGATAATAATAATTACAGTAGCATATAAATGCAACATTTATGCTATATAATCGTTTAGCTGACAGGTAATACACATACGATTTGGATGTTTATGAAAAAAAGTAGTCGCTATTGATGCGTGCCATTAAGAGAGATTGTGATCAGTAATTTAGGTTTAAAGTTGTATTTTCACCCTTCCTTTTACCAGTTTATATATTTCATCCATTACCGTTACTTCTACTACTATTACTACTGCGACGACTCTTTTTACTACATCTACTTTTGCTACAAGTACGACATCTGCCTCTGCTTCTATTACTCTTACTATTACTTCCGTCACTGCAACATCTGCTGCTATTTCTGCTCCTGCTAACACTGCTGCTACCAATACTACTATTACTGTTACTATTATTACTACAATTAGTGATTATAATAATAATGGTGCTACTGTAACTTTACTCTTGCTAGTACTACCGTTACTGCTACATCTATTATTACTTCTGCTGTTGCTACTACTGCTCCTACCATTACTGTTATTATTACAACTGCTACTACCTCTATTACTGTTACCACTACATTATTCTTACTATTACCAATACTACTTCTGTTGCTACTACTTCTACTACTACTACTGGTATGACTACGTCTATGACTACGTCTACGACTACGACTACTACTTCTATTACTAATACTGTTACTTTTGTTTCCGAAACAATTACTCTTCCCATCATAAGTATGAAAACATTTTATATATATATATATATATATATATATATATATATATATATATATATATATATATATATATATATATATATACATATATATATATATAAAATGGACAAAGACATGGCCAGGGTATGAAACAGATCTTGCGTTTTGTAGCAATGTGCCTTCTGTATCTTCAGTCGGTACTGTGCAGTAACTGTACACAGACCTTCCTTCTTTTCAGTACTTGGTCTCATAATTTTGTTTTTCACTGAAAAGCGAGAGAATATATTGTGAATCGCATTATTTCTTGTTCACTTTTCTGTGAATCGGCAATTGGTGTTATACTTTAAAGAGTGCAATGAGACTGTGTATTTGTGAGCACGTTGAAACAATAACATTACTCTATTGATGTTAAAAGCCTTCTAGGGTTCTATACCGTAGTTTATTTTGAGAATTAGCAACAATTGTTAATCATTTTTTTATTCACCATGACAATATTAATAATGATAATAAAAATGATAGTTATAATAATAATAAGATAATAGTAATAATAACTATAATAATAATAATTATTATTATTATTATTATTATTATAGAAAAAAACAATAGTAATAACAATAATAAATGAAATTATTATTATATTTATGATGGTGATTAGGATAATAATGATAAATAATAATATCAATAGTTACCAAAAAAGCAAGAGTAATAAAACCTTATCAGAAAGTGTTCCTTGTATACGAATTCCACATGAAGCAAAAGCTCTTGCACTATTTCTGAATATTCATGTCAACAAATATAAAAAAGTC
>NC_091588.1:8582998-8585498 GCF_042767895.1 Penaeus vannamei
GAAAGAAAAATCTAAGCATAATTAGAGAAATTTCCGCTTTTCCCTGAGAGCTCTCCTTCGCCCCGGATATCACGCCCTAGTCGCTAAGAGGGCGTGGGCGGTAATCCCACGTTAAAAGGAAGATTCGCGATTTGATTAATTAACGTGTTGCCTAATGATAATGCCTGTAAATAGATGGCTTATAGAACGTATAAAATACGGGGAAAAAACTGAATTAATCCTAACATGTCATCCGTCAAAGTAAAAAAAAAAAAGAAAGAAAAAAATATATATTGCAAAAGGCAATATACCAACACTGCAAAAAGAGAGAAAATTATATTGCTTCTGAGTGAAATAATCGTATTCCCAATTTGTTTTTCTTTTCTTTTCTTCCTTTTTATTTTTATTCTGAAGGCAGTCGCTAAAGAAACTTCCAGGGCCATCAACCCGGAAAAAATCATTAAAGAATCAAATACTTATTTACTAATTTCCCTGAGATGTTCTTATTCCTTCATTTGTTAAGCGATATATGTCTTTCACAATTTCCTAAATGAATGTCTAAATAAGCCAACAGGTATTTCGAAACGGACGTCCAAAAAAATAAGTCACACGCACACAAACACACACACACACACACACACACACACACACACACACACATACACACACACACACACACACACACACACACACACACACACACACACACACACACACACACACACATATATATATATATATACATATATATATATATATATATATATGATCTATAAATATATATTCATATATATATATATATATGTGTGTGTGTGTGTGTGTGTGTGTGTGTGTGTGTGTGTGTGTGTGTGTGTGTGTGTGTGTACATACATATATATATATATATATATATATATATATATATATATATATATATATATATATATATATATATATATATATATACATATTCACTTACACAGTATATCAGTATTATCTCAGCTCTGCACATTCACAGCTGAAGGCTTTTACACAAACCCTTCATTATTTCCCTAATTTCCATCCAGCCAGGTTTCTTTCCGAGCCCTCTCGAGGAGTTTCCATCAGCAAATTCAGTTTTGTGGAATTAAGCGAAAACGAAGAAACTGACGCAGGAGGGGACTCGTCTTCTGAGATAATTATGCTTACTGAGGTCCCTTGCAAGACCCACCTGAAGGAGACGTGACGAGGGAAAGGCATAGGAATTGCAAGGACATTAGCATTTTTTAGATTAGGATGAAGACACTTGGCTTAAATTTTGCCAATCTTCCCCCCGGAATTTTTTTTTACACTTTTTGCCCTGTTTCCGCATTCTCCCTTCGTTTTATTATTATTATTATTATTATCTATTGTCTTTTGTTTGTTTTTGTCATACATTTGAAGATCTTCCTCTTACCACAATTTCTTTTTCTTCTTTTGCATTCTTTATCATTTCCTATTCGCCACGCATTTTTTCTTTCTCCTTTACTTTTTCTATCACCTATTACTTCTTCCTCGCTCTTTTTAACTTTTCTTATATCTATCATTTTTTCTTTGCTCATTTTGCTTGAAATAAAAAAGATTCCATCCACCTCCTACCTACCATGACCCATGTTATTCATAAGAGACGCATCTAAGATAAACATATATACACACACATATACAAATACACAAACACGCACACACGCGCGCACACACACACACACACACACACACACACACACACACACACACACACACACACACACACACACACACACAGACATACACATACACACACACCTAAAATTAAATATATATATATATATATATATGTATATATTTATATATATACATATATATACATAAAAATACATATATATATATATATATATACATATATATATACATAAAAATACATATATATATATACATATATATATATATATTGTAGCATCCAAAATCATTAAAGTTTTATATACTTTAATACATGTTTGCCCCTTACGCGCACTAAATTATTGGAACCTTGTGCAACATATTTCAGTGTTGTATCAGAATGTTTGCCCCTTCCTTGATAGTTTGATACACCGCCAGCCCATCAGAGCGCGATATTTTCCAAATATATTTTATATTTTCATGAATTACGAATCGCATCGTAAGTTTCTTAGTACAGTTTTTTTTAAAGGTTAATAAAATATTTCTGTGTCTTTTTAGCAGTACATCAAATACATGTTCACTTGATATTGATTGAATTTAAAGTCAACCATGGTAAGAATTTTCCGAATCATGTGACATGGTATTGACTTCGGTGAGTGAATGTCTTCCAAAGTCATTCTGCACCTCTATGATAAACATTACAGGCTCAAAAATATCAGAATAGACTGTGTATCCTCCTTTGTTGATATAATTTAATCAACAAGACAAGTATATATCTCTGATCACTGGTATTATCTAGGTGTCTGATTCGGACACAGGGCTCACTCACGGTGGAAACGATAAAATGCAAAAAGCAATTTCCAGTTTTCATATGAAGAACAATGTAATA
>NC_091588.1:8676408-8678908 GCF_042767895.1 Penaeus vannamei
GTTTTATTCTATCAACAAGTATTAAACAGGTAGCATATTATAATGTAATTCTTAGCATAAATGTTATAATTTAAGCAATATTCTCCACTAACTTAACTCATATCTCAATACCTTCTCTTTGCCTACTAATTATATATATTAATAATCATTTACATAAACAAAGATATATACATGAATCTGAGTCGAGACCCTCACATCCATT
This sequence comes from Penaeus vannamei, assembly GCF_042767895.1. NCBI lineage: Eukaryota > Metazoa > Arthropoda > Malacostraca > Decapoda > Penaeidae > Penaeus > Penaeus vannamei. The sequence continues at coordinate 8,676,611 of NC_091588.1, forward strand.
CTATCCGTATCTTTCCATTTTACTTGGACATAAATCAATCGTTCCCCTTCCTTTCAATCTTAATAATTTCACTCTCTTACCCTTTACTTTAATAATTAATTGTAATCTCAATCTATTCATTCATACAACCGGAACTGTCACCTGTGTCTAACTCCATTACTGTATCCGCAGACCATTAAAATAACGAAATAAGTAACTTATTACTCCTTAGCAACAAAGCATTATGGCGTGTTGTTCTTATTGCATTTTCTCAACCATTTCTTCTCTCTATATATAGTTATATATGGGGCGAAGCCAGAACTCATCTGAATTATTGCAATCCAATACAAAGGGAATTTATAATAACATTAATCTACTTCTCAAACATTTCAATATATAATATCAATGTAAAGCATGACAATCATTCCTCTTTTAAGTGTATGCCAAATAATGGACATTTTTAAATATTAGCATTTTCTTCTATCAACAGATAATAATAAGCCGGAAGTATATAATGTAAATCTTAGCATAAATATTATAATTTAAACAAACAATACTCTCCACTAGTTTAACTCATATCTAAGGTTAACTCAATACCCTCCCATTGCCTAGTAATTCTACATAACAATAATCATTAACATAAACAAAACAAAAAATATACGTGAATCGGAATCGAGACCCTAACACCCTTTCTATCGGTATCCTTTCATGATTTTACTTGGACATAAATTAATCGTTCTCCTACATTTTAATCTTCATAATTCCCCCCTCTCACCCTTCACTTTAACAAATAATTGCAATCTCAATCTATTCCATGATATCACCGGAACTGCCACATATAACTAATTCCCTTCCTGTATCCACAGACCATTAAAATAACAAAATAAGCAACTAATTATTATTCCCTACTATCAACGCATTATGACATGTTTTCTCTGCATTTTCTCAGCCATTTCTTCTCTCTCTCCTCTCTCCGGGGCGAAGCCAGGACTCGACTGAATTATCACAATTCAATGCAAAGGGACTTTATTGTTACGTTAACCCACTTCTCAAGCATTTCAACATATAATATTATAGTAAAACATGACTTTATGCTTACACTGCTCATACCTCTGTACGGGGTGAAGTCAGGTGGCATTGGAATAACCAACTTATTGCTTTCCTCCAAAAACCATTTATAAATGATCATTATACTTCACTATATTTGTTATACTGATATGCCTTTAGAAATGCAAAAAAACATTTACACAAATGTTTCAGTAACGTACATACATCTGTAAAATTTGAACCAATGCACCTTCTTACATGTCGAATTTATAATGTTCTCGTCATATGCATATATACATATTTAAGTATATACGTGTAAGTGTGTGTCCGCGTATGTAAGTGTGTACGTGTGTATATTCATGTATATATGTATATATATGTGTATGTATGTACATATATATATATATATATATATATATATATATATATATATATATATATATATATATATATATATACATGTGTATGCATGTATGTGTGTTTACGTTTATGTGTCAACGTTTGTGTGTTTTGTGTTGATATCTTACACTTACAAACAGCGGACATATATTCAGCCACTTTGCTAAATTCGCAGAGTATAAAAGCCTTTTTCCTAGTTCTACTTGCCGTTTATTCAGAAACCTATTGAACTTTCCAAAACAAATAGATCTGTTATGACCATCACCATTACAGACAAATAGAGTGAAAAAGGGATAAGTTGGAAAGGGAAAATGATAAACCGTTGAGCATTTTTCTCCCGCTTTCCCCGAGCAAATTAAGCCTGTCAAGTTTATATAATTAATTAGGGGAAGAAAACGGGAGAAGGAGAGAAGAGAGCAGCTGGAGGGTAGAGAGAAGGGAGGAAAAGAGAAAGGAGTGGGAGGAAGGAGCGGAAGGGAGAGGAGAACGAGAGAGAAAGGGGTAGGATAGGGTTAGTGCATCGCTTTTATGATATTCTTTGGTGTATCAACTTTAAGTGAAATAATCCTTTAGTAGGAAGGGAAGTAATATCGATGGTATTAATGATGATAATGGCTGTAATTAAATTGTAGTTTTAAAAATATTGTTCCTATGATAACTATTAATAACTACAATAACTATTAATATCATTATTATTTTTATCATCAATATCATTCTATTGAAAGTGTTATTAATATTCTTGTAATCAGAATCATCATAACTATGGTTATTACTATTACCATTTTTATCTTCATCGCTTATTATATTCTTCATCATGATCACAAATATAATTATTCTTATTGTTATTATCATTATCATCACTATTTTCATTAT
>NC_091588.1:8713908-8721408 GCF_042767895.1 Penaeus vannamei
TATATATATTCATATATATATACATATATATATACATATATATATACATATGTGTGTATATATATATATATATATATATATATATATATATATATATATATATATATATATATATATATGGGGGGGGGGTATGTATATGCAATGTATTTTGTAACATATTTTCACAAAAGCGTATCTTCATAATCCTCATATTTTAAAATGAATGAAAAATGTAAAACAGCGAATCTATGTTGACATTTAGCAAAACATCTATTCATTTTGTCATTTGTTTTAAATTCATCTAAAGCGTCATATCAAAGTGCCATCATTTAAGTGCCTGGATGTCCCCGAAACTCCGAGTCGAGTCCAATAACCGGTATTACGTAATTGAGGTAAAGGGGGTATGAAATAATCTGCATATTGGTACTCTGTCAAACAGTCGAAAAAAATGAAAAAAACAGAGGGACCTCAGTAAGGCATGATTGGAAAAAAATGGCAAGATTGTACAGTAACAACGCATGTTGTTGCGATCTCAGAGACTTACAATAACCCTCACCCCCCACTCCCCCCCCCACGCTGAACATTGAGAAAACTACCCCCCACCCCGTCCTTGTCCCCACCTCCATACTATTGTTGAGTTCGTTCACATTTAGGCCAAATTCAGCCAAGCAGCCTCAGTATAGTTATGAATCAAGTCCAAATATGTCTGTTGATGTTTCTTTACATACCTAAATAACAGAGTTTCATTCATTGCATTTCTATTATATATCAACCTGTGTGGCTGGTTAGGAATTCTTTTCAGTTTCATATTTAGACATTATTTTTTAGTTATATTATATCAATGCATTGTACTAAATTCAATGAGCAATTTCATACCCGAGTACATTGCAACAACAATGATTCACAAAGGAGACATCATTCACAAGGACTAATGCAAACTATATTGGCAGACTGGTTAATGTATTCAACATTTCAAACTCGGGAAACCTATTAAGTTGATTTTTTTTTTTCTGAATTTGGTTACCTGTAGTTTGATGCAACATAATTCCTCGAAGGATCGTATTATATCTATATATAAACAAGTAACTTATATGCTTCAGAATACACACACACGCGACGAACACAAAAATTGCGTGTATAAATACAACAAATATTGTCATATCTAATTTAATGTCTTGTATTCGCTTTTAAACGTTAAGATGGCCTTTTTGAAACCACATATTTTCGAAAAAGAGCACATAGCCCGAATTTCCAAAAGAAAAATAAGATGAAGCTATTGAAAAGTCTTAATGCTATTGACATCATATTCGATTCTGTCTTATCTCCGGCTTGGATAAAGTCAAGTACGCTTATCATATCATCCAGCCCAGGCTTAATATAAGACGCATCAAAGAAGATCAGACCATACACAAGGCCAACTCTTAATTTGCTATGAAAAAGCAGCATTAGATTAGATTTTTCTCTGAGATCTATGTCTCATTCCCGCTTTCTCTAACCATCTATCCGTCTCTCTTTGAATCTGTCAATCCATCTACTTCTTGTATTTCTTTGTTTACTACTACTACTGCCACTACAACTACAGCTACTACTAGTACTAAAACTACTACTACTATTACTGCTATTGCTACTACTTCTACTATTGCAACAACTACTACTTATACTACTACTACTCCTACCACTACCACGACAACCACAACCACAATTACTACTAAAACTACTACTATTACTGCTACTACTTCTATTACAACAGCAACCACTACTACTTCTACTACTACTACTACTACGACTACCACTACAACTACCACTGCTACATTATTATTACAGATACTAGTACTACTACAACTACCATTATTACTACTACTGCAATCAGGTGTTTCGATCTTTTTTCGAATATCGTGTGCTGTATCAAACATTACTTAGCAAATGATGTGCGTTTTTCTCCGACCATCAGAATACGTACACACGCCCGCGTACATATACGGCTTGCACTACACACGATATAAATCACAAATACTGTAGACTTTCATCACCAATTTTTGTTTACATTTTATAGTGATCAAGTCAGTAAACATAGCAAAAGAGTTAGAATGACATGGATATGGATGTTGAAATAAGGAAGAAAGTGTTAGATTATAAACAAAAAGATTTATTTTTGTTTGTATGCATAACATACAAAATAAAATAAAATTGAGATATTTCATCACAATCACATTTATTACTCTTATCAGCTCGCCCGCTCACACACACACACACACACACACACACACACACACACACACACACACACACACACACACACACACACACACACACACACACAAACCTCAAAACAGCAGTGAAGCCAGCCTGCCTCGCAAACAACCAGCTCGGAACATATTTTGTTTACCTCGCCAAGCTGTACCAGGAAATTAATCCGAACGTGAACAGAACACGTGTAGACGATTAACAACTGTGCTGGTTATATCGAGAAAACATGCTGGAAGTTGTGAAGGAAATCCAGGTTACCTTCTGGATGTTTTTAGATTTGTTAAATGGTTTTACGACGTTACACAGGCCCTAATCTACACTTGGTCGACAGCACTCGATCATCACGGTCATCACCACGACAACTGGTTGAGAAACTGGCTAACTACCATGTCAGTTATCTTTCTCTGTAATTGCTGGGAATCCTTTGTGGTAGATGTTTATGGCCTCATGGTGAGGGCATGGAATAGACAGTGAATGAAACTATAAAAAATAGATCTTATTTAGTATCAATTTGGAAATCTTTCTCTTTGTTAGTTTATGTTTGCGTATATACACCGCGATCTTTCTGCATATTATCTTGTATGTTCATCTCTATACACCTCTATAATCTTTATCACCTTTTTCACTCTACCTAACTATATCCCTATTTCAGCATTTCTATCTTTCTTTCCATCTCAACTTGTCTTTGAATCTCTATATTTGCATTTGTTTGTTTACATCACAATCTTATCAAAGGTTTTTTCTTTCTTTCTTTTTACTTTGTAAATGACAAATCCATCAATTAATAGTATTTTTTTTATATAATAGGACATATTACTGTGTACTTGTTTTCACTTTCAAGACATACTGATGTGAAGCCTGAGTTATGACCCTGATTTGTCAGTGTTTTATTCAGTTATAACCATTTATGTATACATGTCTATACTTCATACCATTATTTAAATATGTTTTGTATCAGAAATGAAACAATGTGTATTTATGCTGAATAGACTCCCCGCCACAATCAGCAACAAGCTCCGGGATAAGAAAAAAATGAACAATTTAAAATGGACGCTTTGTCCAGAGTTTGAAATGATTTTGAGATGTGAAGTGGCTGTATATTTTTCCCATGTATTTCATATACCAGAGAGTCACCCAGCTGACAATCAATCGGTCATTATTTATACAAGTGTCAGCCTATCAGTCAACCTCTGCCTATCCATAAATATAATTTATCTGTAGACACCATCACATTTCTTTTCTTACTTGCTCTATAGGGAGAGACAGAGACATACATATACAGTTGTGGAACTATATTTCAGTGCGCTTACTGAGTCCAACTCTTGTACATCTGGCAACTAATCGAAATAAACATAAACAGTGTTTTCCTGAATGAGGCTAAAACCCTAGGTAGTTTGTAACAAAGAGCGTAGTTGGTTGAATAAAAATAACCAGTGAGTGTATTAATGAATATTTTGGAAAGTAAGTAAGCCATTTGATCTTTCGTTTTCTTCAAATAAGTGATAACAAAACATAATATTATTTCTAGTTGGCTTTGTAATGGGATATCCTTCAAATGCGATATCCTGGAACTGTTTGTGTAAAGAAATAGCAACATCTACGATGAGGAGGCGGCATTTCCCCATTATTTCAACATATGAACACACAATTATAGCTGCATATTTCTTGAAACACGAACACGTTTTATGCTTTAGACATCTATGTATAGCAACTAAATTTCCCAGAACCAAATACTTATTGAATAAATGCTTTAACATTGTGTGTATGTGTATGTATGTGTGTGTGTGTGTGTGTGTGTGTGTGTGTGTGTGTGTGTGTGTGTGTGTGTGTGTGTGTGTGTGTGTGTGTGTGTGTGTGTGTGTGTGTGTGTGTGTGTGTGTGTGTGTGTGTGTGTGTGTGTGTGTGTGTGTGTGTGTGTGTGTGTGTGTGTGTGTGTGTGTGTGTGTGTGTGTGTGTGCGTGTGTGTGTGTGTGTCCAGCGTCTATGGAAGTACAAAGTCATACTTGGTGATGAGTTACGGAAGAGTATGTATAATAAGTTATTATTAGGCCAAAAGTCTTGGCGTTTATTTGAGGAGACGAAGCCACATGTGAACAGCTGAGCGAGAAAATACATGTTTCTTTCAAGTAACTATTAGCAAAATTCCAAGAACCTACTCCCAATACATGTGTTGTACAGTATATCTAGTTCATTCTGGTGAAGTGGGAAGTTCTCGCCTCAACTGTTATTTGTCTTTTTTGTTGTTGTTGTTGTCAGAGCAGTGTAATATAGTATATGCGTAGGTGTAGGTGAAATTAGCATATGAAACCTTTACATCAACATCATCTTTTTATATACATTATCTTATAAATAATAATTTCCCGGTGTGAAAAACTTATTTGTTCACCCGGAACTTGAGTAGTTAGCATATTTTTTATGCCAATGAAAATTCACCAATTCCTAAATCTCTGTTTCTCGACTAATCCTAATATAAGTTAAATAAGAAAGAAAATATGTCCGATGGTCTAAGACGTCCCAATGACAGGGGAAATCCGTGCCGGGCGCAAGGCAAGCTGAAATCGCAAGTAGAGGCTGTTACGACGGCGTGAGTGAAAGGAATTTCTCTAACTGATATATTCCCAGAGCTAAGCATCTCCCGGACGATGGCATACAGGTAGATAAGAGGGGAGGAGGCGGCACCCATAAAGACCGCCCTCGTTCACCTATGAAATTAATATTCGTGAAGACTTACAGTTCCTACGTGCAGACGGGATACATCACAGAACGTCTTCAAAGAAAGGTTGAACGAACGACATCGCTCGCGTCTCCTCCTGTTCGCCCAGCTGGATGTGGAGGTCACCGGGGAAGAGTAATGAGGACAGAGGCAAATACACCGGAAATACATGCAAAGATCCATTGCTGGATGAAACAAAAGACGTTCATGTTATTAACTCTTCATTTTTTCACGAATTGCTTTATTTCAATTTCGATACACATATTTGTTAATATAAGTGCCCCATGCGTCATATTTCATATTCGGATTCTGTATTATTATTTACTTTCCACATATGACATACGAATAATCTATGAAACGGCGAGGAGGTTCCACGCGAGCTGTGACGTGCAAGTTGACCTTACCTCGTGACGGGGAAACTGGAGGAAATGTCTCCTAGACAAATATATAGAAATGATTAGAAAAATGTTCCTCCCATCAGTACGCTCCTATGCTTTGGTCCTTCCCAGAAACAATCATATATGCGCAGGATAACTGCCCTATGCACACGTCTGGGAAAGGCATGTGACTCAAAACAGACGAAAGATGTGTAGGTGAATATTGTCAATGTTTCTGAAACGGCGAATGAAAGGACCTCCCAACAGCAAATAGATTATACTAAGAGGGAATGGGAAGTGTTAAGGAGGGAATCGAGACGTTACATGAACACGTCACTTATATAATATATATATAAGGTATATATATGTATATGTACACACACAATGTATATATATATATATATATACACACACACACACACACACACACACACACACACACACACACACACACACACACACACACACACACACACATATATATATATATATATATATATATATATATATATATATATATATATATATATATATATGTATTCAATCAGAGGGGACGGTATAAATTTCTGTGGACCCTGATTTAATGATTGTGTGGATGCATCTGTGCGCTTATTTGGTTTTGTGCGATTGTTTCCCATTTTCGATTTGCGCGTGTTGTATGTGTATGGGATGAGGTGGGGGAGGGGGGGGTGTTTTGTGTTATTTTTTAAAAATATTTCTGAACATGACAAAGAGAGGATATAAGAATACATGTATATGTAATGTATTTATTATAATATATTGTAATATATATATATATATATATATATATATATATATATATATATATATATATATATATATATATATATATATATATATACATGTATGTACATATAATCTATCTTTTTATCTCTCTCTCTCAAACCAAAAACATAACATCCTTGGCGGAGGTAGTCATGATAATAATAATAATAAGAGTCTCGATAACACTTAATGAGAACTAGTGATGGTAATGATAATGATAATGATGATAATAATGATGACAGGGGAATAAAAGATATTGATTATGATTATAGTTATGATTATAATTGTGATTAAAAAAATAATTATAAAGATTATAGATTCAATGATGATAGAGATAATGATAATGACAAGTATTATTTCATTATTATTATTATTATAACTATTATTATAACAACAGCTTATAACAATATTTAATCAATTAAACAGTTAATTAATGAAACAGTTAATCATAACATTTATATAAAAACAAGAAGAATAAGAAAAGCAATAATAATAGTAATGATGATGTTGATAATAATGATAATAGCTATGATACTAGTACTACTACTTGTACTACTTCTAATTACAATGATAATAATCATTATTATTATCATTATTATTATTACTGTTATTGATATCATTACAAGTATTATACTATTATTAATGACATTGATAATATATATTTCTATTACCATTATTATCATTATAATAACCATAATAATGATAATGATTAATGATGATACTACTGCCAATGATGATGATATACTTGATAAAAGTAATGATAACAATAATAATAATGATAATAGTAATAATAACGATAATAGTGTCATTGATAATACTCATAATAATATTGGTGAATATCATGATAGTAAGAATGATAATAACAATAAAAATTATGATGATAATTTTTATTTTTATGATTGTAATGATTATATTAACAGTAATAGCAATGATGATAATAATGATAATAATGCTAACGATACAAGCATTGAAAATTGTATTGATAATACTACCAGTAAAATTAATAATAATTTTAACAATAATGATATCAATACTGATGATAATAGTAATATACATTATCATAATATTATTATTTTTACTTTTAATACTATATTAATAATATATTATCATTATCACTCATTATTATCATCATCATCTTATAACTTTAGTGATGATAATCATTAAAGTTATACTAAAAATAGTTATGTTAATCAAAATGTTAGTAATGATAAACATGATATTAGTAGTAATAATAATAATGATAATAATAATAATAATAATAATAATAATAATAATAATAATAATAATAATAATAATAATAATAGTAATAGTAGTTGTAATAGTAATAATGATAATAATAACAATAATGATAAAGATTATAATAAAAATGATACCAATAATTAGCGTTATGATAATGAT
>NC_091588.1:8728908-8738908 GCF_042767895.1 Penaeus vannamei
ATGACAGACAAGGAAGCAAACAAACGGGAGACAGACAGACAAACAAAGGAGAGGCAGACATACAGATAGACAAACATACAAACAGGTAGACAGACAGATATGATAATGGACAAAGGTATATCTTACGCACACATAAACCAAAAACATTAATGTAAACAAAAAAACGTAATTCAACAAGCACTCAGACAATTAAACAAATACACAAGTATATGTAAGCAAGCACACACACACGTGCATATACGTGTACAAAGAAACGCACACACACTCATACCCTTTCAGACCACTGTGTATCTTTGTTAAATAAGCTTTTGCTCTCAATGACAGTAAAGAAATCTCAGCTAGTCAAACAAGACACAGAGAAGTACCCCGCTTAAAAGTATCAAAATTGAAGGAGGAGAGAGTTGGAGAGACAGGGAGGAGAGAGAAGGAAAGAGATAGAGAGAGAGAGGGAAGGAGAGAAAGAGAGAGAGAGAGAGAGAAAGAGAGAGAGAGAGAGAGAGAGAGAGAGAGAGAGAGAGAGAGAGAGAGAGAGAGAGAGAGAGTGAGAGAGAGAGAGAGACGTATATAATTACACACACACACACACACAGACACACACACACACACACACACACACACACACACACACAGATTATATATATATATCTATATATATATATATATATATATATATATATATATATATATATATATATATATATATATATGTACACACACATACAACTTCACGAGGCTTATGAAACGGGACGTGGCTTCAACACCAGAATCAACGAACATCGAGCGACCGTCACCATAGAACTTCCAACGCCACGGTGGTTCATGTAGATGAAGCTGGACATCTACCGAACTGGAAAGAAGCTGAAATAATCTATGAAGGATTAAGCAAATTCAAATGGAAGGTCATAGAAGCTGCATACATTGCGACAGAGAAAAATATGAACACCTTATCGGGTAGATTCAAACTATCCATGGTCGCGGCAGCAACCATGGCAGCAACGAGCGCGAGGTCACGGTCACCAGGTGATTCATCAGCTCCCATGTGATATAAATTTACTGTGTATTCTCCCAAATGTATGTATTTCTAACGAAGATGTAATCGAAACCGGTGAAATACATCTCTTGTGAAGATATTCGTTTTCATTCACACCTTTTCACATACTACTTTATCAGAAATAAAATAATGTTCGTGGGAAGCATTAAGTTTGACGTCACAAATCTGTGCGCACGCGCGAGTGTGAGAGTGTGTTTGTATATGTGTGTGTGTGTGTGTTCCTGTGTGTGTGTGTGTTCCTGTGTGTGTGTGTGTTCCTGTGTGTTCCTCTGTGTTTATGTGTGTTTCTGTATATGTGTGCGTGTGTTTACATTTATCAGCGTGCCTATTCGCGTGTGCCTGTGTATATAAGACACAGACATAAAAACGAAGTCCATTCACCCACGCAAGGAATTCAGTATCTCTTTTATTCAATCCTCCTCCTCCGCCATGGCTAGGCAGAGCAACTTACAAAGTCTTACAAGAAAGCTCACAACAAGTTACACAATCTAGCCGAGGCATTTTTTCCTCTCCCATTCCAGGCCTTTTCCTCTCAGCGTGAATGGCTTTCGTACCAAGAGTCTGGGATCGAAAGGGAGAGGAGAGCAAGGGGTAAGTGGGAAGGCAGATCAGCGGAAGAAAGATACGTTTGAAAGGAAGAAAGGGGACGGAGAGGCGGGAGAAAGTGGATGGTAAGTTGGATAGGCGGAGTTAATTGGTATGCGGCTGGGATGGACGGAATAAAGTGGATTGTAGTGTGGATAGATGACATTAAATAGTGTCGGGTAGTAGGAATAAAGTGAATTGTAGTTTAGATAAACGGGATTAAATCGTGTTGGATTTTAGGAATAAAGTGAATTGAAGTTTAGATAGACGGGATAAAATCAAGTTGGATATTTGGAATAAAGTGGGTAGTACGTAGGGCAGAAGGAATAAAGTGAATGGTAGATTAGACGAAAATTAAGTGGATAGAAGGTAGAACACATAATAAAAGAGTTAGTGGATTGAATAATTCAAGGAGAGTGAATGGGGGATAGGATAGGCAGAATAAAGTGGTCGGTGGATTGGAGAGATAGAATGAATATCGGTGGGATAGGCAAAACGAAAAAGAAGCTTGGTTGGCAGACTATAAAATAGGTAAGCAGTAGGAGAGGCTGGATAAAATTGTCATGGAAGAATAGGCAGAATATGGAGGGGTGGATAGGGAGAATAAAATAAATGAAGGGCTGGTAAATTAGAAGAAAATGCATGCTGGGTTGGATTGCCAGAATAAAACAAATGGTGGGTTGGTGAATCAAAATAAAAATGACGGTGTGATGTATAGACAAAATAGGGAAGAAGGAGGGTAGGACTGTAATAAAGAAAATAAAGTGGAATGTAGTCTAGGTAGGCAGAATAAATTTGGGAGTGTGTTGCACAGTGCTCTGACAATTGATAGTGGGTCTCTTATTTTCTCTATTTCTCTCTGTCTCTCTTTTCTCTCTTCCTCTCTCTATCTCTCTTTGCCTCTTTCTCTCTCTGTCTCTCTCTTTATCTTTCTTTCTCTCTTTCTCTTTTTCTTCCTCTCTTTATTTCTCTTTCTTTCTCTCTATCTCTCTTTCTCTCTGTCTCTCTTTATCTTTCATTCTCTTTTTCTTTCTCTCTATCGCTCTTTCTCTTTTTCTTTCTCTCAATCTCTCTTTCTCTTTTTCTTTCTCTCTTTCTTTTTCTCTTTCTTTCGCTCTATCTCTCTTTCTCTCCCTCTATCTCTCTCTCTCTCTTTCTCTCTAGAAAATAGGATAGAGGGCGGATAACGTGGACCAATATCCATCCCACCTGATTTTAACGAACTAAGTAATCGGCTACAAAATTTGATATTCTGGGCGACTGGATGATTCCACAGAATGCAACATACCTATTGTTATATATCAAACCTATGAATCCGTCTGTTTAATCAGTTAATCGAGTTAACATTTGTTTTTGCTATAACTGGGAGCTTCAATTTGTTATGGTAAAACTTCGCTGTTGTATCACTGACAAAGGAAAGAAAGAGAGACAAACAGATAGATAGACAGACGGACATGAGAGACGCAGATAGACAGGCAATGAAAATGAGAGAGAGTGTGTGTGTGTGTATTTAATGTACACACACACACACACACACACACACACACACACACACACACACACACACACACACACATATATATATATATATATATATATATACATATATATATATATATACATACATACATACATATATATGCATGTATGTATAATGGCCATGCAAGTAATGGCAAGATTTTAATGCAGAGTTCAGGAAAACACAAATTCTGCGTTAACAACTGTCTGTTATTAAAATCTTTCCAAGAGTTTCATCAAAGGAGAAGGATAATCGGCAAAAAAATGAAACTGGGAGCAACCGGGACCAAGAAACATCGCAAAGAATAAATATAAGAAAAACTTGAAACACAGAAAGAATAAGAAATATGATGGAGTTCTTCAAAGGCTCGAGGAAAATAGTGAAAAGTGAAATGGAAATATGCACAATAACTGTGATTTTCTTATTATTCTGTGCTCATGAACATATCAGTTCGTAAATCATGAAACATATTGCAGAAGAATTCAACATAAAAGACTCATGACTTTGCTAACGTCAGATCTAAAAAACAAAAGCAGTTGTAAAGAAGCTACCCAACTACCTTAAAAGCAGTTTTAAAGAGACTGCCTTTTTACTAACCACACCACTTTTAAGGAGACCGTGCCAGAATCTGTCTCTGTGAGTAAGCAGTCAAAAGATATATCCACTTTCCACGACTAGTTTGAGTCCTGAGCCATTCTGTTCAGAGGAGGAGGGAGGGAGGATGTAATCACATTAATTCCCTTTCCAACTTCGCTAATTCGAGCTTAGGGGAACACTTTGAACCCAGAATAAGATTATTCCTTTATGAACACACCAGTTACTACGTTCCCTATTTTCAGAGATGCGATTCTCCTCTCTCGCAACTAATACGTTGTTTTTAATCGTGCATTTCATTTCTTCAAAATATTTCGGGGTCATATTTGTAAAGTCAACCACTGAACAATAACGTTCCTTTGAAACAAGTGTGCGACCACAGAGACGCATGTGTGTTTTTCTTTTTTTCTTTTCCGTTTCTGGTCTATCTTTTTCCCATTTCCATTGTAGGAAGTGACTGAGCTAAAAGTCCGAGTTTCTGGAAAATCCCAACCGGGGCAATGCTAGAGTGGTATACTTAAAATAGGAAGGAAATAAAGAAGAAAATGTCTTTGTAGCATTTCTCTCTCTCTCTCTCTCTCTCTCTCTCTCTCTCTCTCTCTCTCTCTCTCTCTCTCTCTCTCTCTCTCTCTCTCTCTCTCTCTCTGTCACTCTCACTCTCACTCTCACTCTCACTCTCACTCTCACTCTCACTCTCACTCTCACTCTCACTCTCACTCTCACTCTCACTCTCACTCTCACTCTCTCTCATCTCTCTCTCTCTCTCTTCACAGACGTCATCAATAGTCAATATCCCATATTGGAGACACTGCGAAAAGTGTAGCACGAAAGGAAACGATTAATAAGCGTTTTTAATAAAAATATCTGTCTTTATCATGCACATAGCTTTAAAAAACAGTCAAACCAAATGAAAAGGAAATATATCGTAGAAAAATGGACATAAATCAGTGGCACAGGTCTGCACTGCGTCGTAAACTTATCCTCTGACTGGAACGAATTGCCAAGTATAACAAGCTGTCATTGTAATTCATTTATTATTTACATAAAGCTCATACACAGCCGAAAATCGCGTGTTACAAAGGTCTAGAAGCCTACAATCAGATGGGATGTGGATGGGTCAGAGGCACAATCAACGGAAATAAAGGAAAAATACATCATATAAGGTATGTTTAGGCCCTATCTTGACTGGCTGAGCCTCTCTCATAAATCTGATATGTTCGAAATTTATTTAATTTGTATTTTATCGAAATTATCATCAATACTGATCTTAAATCACTTTACATTTACCAGGTCATAAATTCACATAGAAAACGAGAAAATCCTGTCATACAATGAGCTGAACACACCGACCTTATCCCCCCCCCCCCCTTCAAGATTCCGATTCAGGCGAGAGGTCAGCCGTCGTCTTTCTTCACTCGATTTTAATGGCTTTTCTCCTCGATTTCGAATTATTTTCGGCGATCTACAAAATTCAAAATAAGACTGGATTTCTTCCGCAGTCATTTACCATTATCCATATGAATAAGAGAAGCAAATGGAGAGAATAGATGCAGACAAACGCTTCAAGCCTCGAATGCCCTCAATATGGAGGTCCTTTGTTGATGATCTCTCGTGAAAACCCTCTATTATAGACCTGGAGGACGTCATAGATTTTTGATGTGACAAATTTTCCCTTCCTTATAGTCACTCATACAGTGCAGTTATACTCCTATGCACACAGACGCAACCACTTAAAAAAAAAAATAAAAAAATAAAAAATAAAAATAAAATAAAATAAAAAAAAATAAAAAATAGTGCACGCTCATGCACACACACTGCAGTCAGCCCTGTTCGCAGATACATATGCTGTTATGGCCATGCTGACTCACTCGTTCGCTGAGCCCGCAGCAGGTCAGCATTGCACATCCTATTTCCTCTTGCTTCTTCTCCTATTAATTATCTTCATATTGCTTTCATCCGATGTTAGCGGATAACCTTGCCCTATAATCAGATATTGCCAATACTTACAGTGGTATTATTGCACTTATTCTTATTATTTTTGTACAATGATTATTGTCATAGGTTTGATTACTATTGTTTGTTTATTCTAAGTTTTGTTTCTTTTTTGTTTCTTTTTTGTGTTATGTAATTTGGCTTGCATAAATTTCCAAGTTTCGCTTTTAATTTTTAATCATATAGTTACTTGAATAATATCGTTATATATTAATATATATCGCTACATATTCTGTCATTTCAATATTTTCCTCTAATTGTTCTCAACATATGAGCCGACACAAACAAAGGAATACACTTCAGCTTTCACGTGGCGAAGATCCTTCCGAGAGAAAATACAAATTGTCAGTTCCCTCTTAATTTGTTTAATCGTTGTCGTACATCGAGATCCTACATCTAGTCCTTACTAAAGGCCCCATCACACTAGCACTTTTTCCGTCAATATCTGGGGTTCCGTCTGAATTCGAGGCTTTCATAAGGATCGTCTACAAACGCCTCCCAGACCAAGACGGTTACAATCGTTTCCGTCTGACTAATTTCCGGGTTGATCTTGTGCTATTAAAAAATTAGATAGGATGAGTGAATGTAAACATGAGCTAATATTTTAGAACATTCGTATATACAATATACATCATCATATTTCTTTAAAATAACGTAATATGTATGAGAATGTTCGTGTGAGTCCTGGGGCCTCCTCACTCCGATAGCGCCATGTTTGTTTACATGATTTTCATACGGAGTTCATTCGGAAACGCAAAAAAATGACGGAAAAAGTGCTAGTGTGTTAGGGTTTTTAAGAGAGGTCCTTTCTACTCTTGAGCAATTACTACAATCATTAAATAAAGCTAAGTTTCACAGCTTTGATTGATCATTCTGCGTCGTGGAAACTCGTTCCGTTACAGGATTAATAAAAGTATATTTACGCAAAAATAGGACGGAAAAATGTACATATGCATACACAAACACATTCATACCTACGTAAATATAAACATAAGTATATTCAGTACTTACAGTCATATACTTAGTGGTACAAACGTGCAATACAAAATAAATAGAATTACAAACACGTATTTAAAAGGATTGATCTTTACATTATCGCACGATATGGTGACATGTGTTCATATGTGTGCAGCTTTAAATCAACATAGAAACTTATGTTTTCTTAGTAGCATCTATACACAATTTACATACAAGTAATTTTCCCTCTTATCATTTTTCCAGACTTTCCTTCTTTTCAGTTCCTGCGCTAATACCATCTTCCCTTTCTCGTTTTCTTTTGTCTCGAAGCAAAAAGTGACGCACCAGATGAAAATGAAATAATAATAATAATAATAATAATAATAAAAAAGAAGGTAATAATATGTATATGTAAAAAAGTCCGCCCTTACTTTTTAGCTTAGATTTCGTTGTCAATAGCATCTGATTCGTGTGTAATATTGATGGCTCTCTTACATGATTTCGGCTGTTTTTACTTTCTCTCCTTGAAATACAGATTTATGCAGTAGCTGTTGTAGCATTTAGAATTGTGAGTGAATACTAAAATCATTTACATATCACTGAATAAACTAAGAGCTGACCGTTATTTTTGTATTTTTGTAGTCCTTGAAGTGAACCTTTACAAGTATTTCTACTTTATAAACAGCAAATCTTTTCTCGCACATGTTTCAAACATTTTATTGCATATATATTATTTGTAAGTTGAATAAAATATATATGTATAAATTCAGGATTTTTTTTTTTTTTTTTTTTTTTTGAGGGGGGGTTGAGAGGTTTAATTGACTATTTCTCTCTAGTCAATGTTTCCAATATCCATATCTTTAAAAAATCAGAAGAAAATCATGGTAAACGGGATTGGAAACGATGCAAGCTCTTTAGAAGTAATTTTACTGTACTCTGAACATTTTCGTGAACCCTAAATATAATTATTCTGATATTTTCCGAGTAAACTCAGTCTTACTCCAGCCTGTAAAAGTTTGAGGATTATGGTTAAAGGGTGTATATTATACTTTCAGTTGTCTCTAATGTGAGATACGACCATTTGTTTTGGTATTAAGGAAAAGTTGTGGTCTAAAGCCAACTTTTCTGATTTACGTATCTTAATCTGGAGGGAACAGGTTTATCATCTTATCATAATAAACATGATACTAACCATTAATTCTAATTTGCGTTGCGAGCATTTTCGGTGGAACTAAGTTAGCTTTTTTTTATAACGAAAGACTTCGTATGAGTGTGTATATATGTGTGTGTGTGTGCGTGCGCGCACACGTCTGTGTCTGTGCTTGTCTCTACATTTATGTTTGCTCGTGTGTGATACCATACACCTATGTATTTTTCACTATTACTTTCCCCCGACTTTCAGAAGAAGAGAAAAAAACACATCCTTATCGCAACATAAATTCCCCTCTGCAAAACGACAACTACAGATTGCTGTCTCCTCTCTGGGTCCAGCGCCATTCTGCAGAGGAGGAAGGAACATGTAATCACATCCATTCCCTCCGTAGCTTTTCCACCTCGGAAGCAGAGAAAAAAAATAGCGAGCATTGAGAGTGAGGTTTTAACCAGACTCTTTTCTTTATTTGCTTTCGATTCGTTTTCTTCTGACCATTATTCCAGATTTCTTTTCTCTCGCACACACACACATGCTCACATGTATACATCTGTGTGTGTTTGTATGTATGTATATATGTATGAATGTATATGTATGTATGAATGTTTATGTATATAAGTGTGTATGTATATATATATGTGTGTGTGCGCGTGCATGCGTGTGTGTGTGTGTGTGTGTGTGTGTGTGTGTGTGTGTGTGTGTGTGTGTGTGTGTGTGTGTGTTCAAATTGAAGCTAAACCCTATTTGTTTTTTTTCGTTTTTCATGCACTCTCTACCAAAGCTGTTTTGACATACAATGAGTACGATTTTTTATGCCAATTCTTATGAAATAAACCCTAGGTAATAACCTAATATATAATATCCGTAAATTTTATATAACCTTTGAGTACTAGAGATGTTTATTGCTGTATAAAACGCAAAGAAATGAAAAGGAAGCTACCTTTACACTTATTATGTGTGAACAAGTCGTCCAGAATAATAACGAAAATAATGAGGTACTTGCCAAAGGACCCTGATTCTAAACCAGTGCACTTTCTCTCTCCATCGTTGCTGTTGCGGTGTTTTATGTTTATATAAGGACTTTATGTGGGGAAGGGGGTGGGGGTGGGGTGGGGGTGGGGGTACTGAGTCTTCTAACCACAGGATCTTTCCGTTTTCTAATTCTCCCTTCATCCTTTCTCTCGCTTTATTTCTCTTCCTCTGGTCCTCCTTTTCCCTCTCTCTTTCTCTCACTCTCTTGCTCTCTCTCTCTCTCTCTCTCTCTCTCTCTCTCTCTCTCTCTCTCTCTCTCTCTCTCTCTCTCTCTCTCTCTCTCTCTCTCTCTCTTGCTCTCTCTCTCTCTGCTCTCTCTCTCTCTCTCTCTCTCTCTCTCTCTCTCTATCTCTCTCTCTCTCTCTCTCTCTCTCTCTCTCTCTCTCTCTCTCTATCTATCTCTCTCTCTCTCTCTCTCTCTCCCTTCATTTTCCTTTCCTCTTCCCTCTCTCTCCCTCTCTCCCTTATCCTTCCTCTTAACCCTTTCCGGTCTCCTCTCCTTCCCTCCCTCTGCCTTCCCTCCCTTTTCCTTCTCCTTCTCCCTTTCCCCCTCATCCTCTCCTTCTCCGTCTAACTCTTTCCCTTTCCTCTCCCTCTCCCTTCCCTCCTCTCCTCCTCCCTCTCCCTCTATCTCCTTCGATACATAGCAAGACTTCAGATAGATCTATTTTATCTTATTTAATCCATTTCATATACACCAAAAAGGTCTTTTATTTTTATTTTTTTTCCGTCGAGCCGGGGAAAAGATCCCTGTCGACCCGCCGCCATAATTCACAAAGCATTGGTGTGGTTAGTTGGAAATTGATTTTTTTTCTTTCTTTCTCTCTTATTGGTGTGATTGTAATGTACGCCTTGGATCGCCTTTGTTGTGTCTTTTCGTTTATTTACTTTTTTTTACCAAATAGCTTGTCATGCTACTGGAGTTTAGTTAACGTTGTTTATGTATATATTTATTCCTTATTTGTTTAAAAGGTATGTCGCATGCAAACATAGAGCAATGGATATCAACAAAAACTTAACAGTGAAATGATATTGCTTATTTCGCTGTTAAATTGTTCACAGAATTACGTATAATGTTCCCACAAAGTCTATTTTGAAAGACGAAATAGTTATTTTCTTT
>NC_091588.1:8777609-8787609 GCF_042767895.1 Penaeus vannamei
AACCCGAAGTCGTGATTGGTTCCTCAGAGAGAGAGGGAGAGAGAGAAAGACAGACAGAGGGGGAGGGGAGAGAGAAAGAGAGAGACAGACAGACAGACAAACAGAGGGGGGGGGGGAGAGAGAGAGAGAGAGAGCGATAGAAAACAAGAGAGAGAGAGAGAGAGAAGGCCAGACAGACAGAGGGGAGAGAGAGAGAGAGACAGACAGACAGACAGACAGAGGGGGGGAGGGGAGTAAGAGAGAGAGAGAAAGACAAACAAACAGAGAAGGGGAGAGAGAGAAACAGACAGACAGAGAGGGGGTGGGGAGAGAGAGAGAGAAATAGAATTCCTGGAGGAAATCCATCATATCAACAACACCTTGCAACACGTCCATTAACCTAACATTATGCTTCTCCAACTGACGCATGAGCCAGAGAAGATAAGCAGCCAAAGAAGGATAACGATAACCCACAGACCAGCTCCCAGGACCCGGCCACTCAACACCCGGAGATGAAGGAGCACCTGGAGGCCTTCGTAAGACACTCGCGTAAGACCGCCACCGCATCAGAGAAGACCGGCGACATCGTCAGTCACAGGAGCCAGACCACGGTAGAACTCTCGGCCGCGACAGGGTATACAGAGGAGAAAAAAGGAAATGGATTGCGAGAACAAAAATTCGGCCAGCCTCGTCGAGCGCCTAATCGCGGTGTATAAATTGCGTGTATGTGCGCCGGTCTGTACTTTTCCCATCTGCACTGGAGAAACAGAATGGCGAAAAGGCCTCCGGCATGCTCGTAAATTCTTACTTTCGCTCGTCGTTGTTTACAAAATCCTCAGTCCTTGTCGAACGAAGAGGAGGAATCGTCTGCGCGCGGCGTGAGGGAAAGGTGAGAATTGGAGAGCGACCGCCGTGTCCCCTTCGTGTGACAACCCAGAAGGAGGGATCGATTAACTGCGTCGCTCATTCACCAGGCTGTTGATCTCACAACGCCCCTGACGCTGTGTTGTCAAGGGCGCGTTGCACGTCTTCCCAGAACCCGCCCCCAACTCGCGTCGCCCCCACACACGCCCTCTCAATCTCGATTATTCACCAGCTCTCTCGCCCTTCCCAGGTGAACCATACTTTGCCCCTGTGGTCGATACTTAGAAAAAAGGAAGAAGAAGAAGAAGAACGGTATACCAATTCCAATAAATGTATCTCACAGTACTAGTGTACTATCATCGGATGGCTTGATACGGTCTTCCCTTGGCTAACGCGGACATCCACAACTTTCCGCCGGACCTGATAATCGCGAAGTTAACCCTTCCTGTTTCAGTTGCCCAAAGCATCGTAACTAAATGTTTGCGAGTTGACTGACTCTGACGCTCCAGCTTCCAGGAAGTAAGTGGCAGGAATAAGCCGCCCCTCCCCCCCCTCCCCCTTCCTCCGGCCGCTGGTCTATCCCGCGAGAAACCTCCTTTGTCTCTCCGGAGGCTCTCCCCCCCCCCCCTCCGCCTCCCTCTTGCCTCCCGCTTCTGCAGCGTTCTCCGCCTCTATCTTCCTCTAATAATTTCCTCGTTTTGATGCTTTCAGGTAAAAGCTGGACTGAATTCAAGATTATCTGATGATCTGTCTGACAAATGTGTTTATCTATGTTTTTGTAGTCGTTTTAAACAGTATCCATTTGTTATTCAAACATGAGCTCAGTGCTATCAACAGCGCAAATGCTTTGTCTGATGAATCTGTTTATATTCGATGTTTATACACTTGCAAACTGTATGCTCATTAGTAAACAGTTATGATATGTAAGGGGATTTCATACACATATATTCATATATGTATATTCTTTATTTATATCTATCTTTATGCGTCTCTGTCAGTGTGTATCACTTTTGTGTCAACTAAGTAATTTGTTTAATGCATTTACCTCTTTTATTTTGTTATTAGAACGGTTGAAACGTCAATCTTTCACAATCAGACATCGAATGATTCAGAAAAAAACAAGAGAGATATAAAAATGAAACAAAAAAAATGCAAAAAAAAAGGTAAAACAGTTTAGAAAGTGCAAAAAATACAAAACTTCAAAGCAAAAGTTAAATCAAACCATTTTTTTTCTCGTTTCTTTGTTTCTTTTCCTTTCTTTTCTCTTCTTTTTTCCCTTTTTCCTATTGACTCCACCCGATCCGCCAAATTAGCTGCAACATGTCACTGAAAACTACAGTCTGGCGCACAGAGTTTGAAGGTCTCTCCTCGCGTCGACTCCAAAGGTTTAATTGAGTTACGGCCACGCAAGAAATTCCCGTGTTCTTTGACTGTGTCGCGTTTTCTTTTTTCTGCTTCTTTATTGCTTCCATTGCCTGTTTTATGTTACTTTCTGGTTATTTTCTCTCTTTTTCTTTTTATTTATTATTATCATTGCTTTTTCATCCGTATTTTCTTTCTTGAGGGGGGTTTTTGTTTTTCTTGTTCTTGTGTTACTTTGTGTTCCATTTTTATTATATTTTTGTTTTTGTTGTTAGTTCTATTTAATTTTATTTTTATGTTTTTTTTATTATATTTTTTCTTATTCTCTTTGTTTTTCTTTTTTCTTTTTTGCCTCATTTTTGCTTTGAAATGATTTGTTGTTGTCTTTTTAGAGCTTTTGCACCTTTTTCTGTCTTTCTTATTGATTTTTAATTCTTTTGACATTAATTCTTTTTATTTCGTTTTTTATAGCCTTTGTATTTTTATATTCTGTTATTTTTTGTTATCTTCATTGCATCTCTCTCTCTCTATCACTCTTAATCATATCTCTCTATATATATCTATTTGTATATCTGCCTATCTTTCAGCCTCAATCTATCTATATATCCCTATATATCTCTCTATCTGTCTGTCTGTATCTCTTTACTTATCTACCTATATATCTGTCTATCTATCAATCTATCCACACACACACACACGCATATATAATATAATATATATATATATATATATATATATATATATATATATATATATATATATATGTGTGTGTGTGTGTGTGTGTGTGTGTGTGTGTGTGTGTGTGTGTGTGTGTGTGTGTCTGTGTGAGTGTGTGTGTGTGTGTGTGTGTGTGTGTGTGTGTGTGTGTGTGTGTGTGTGTGTGTGTGTGTTTCTATCTATCTGCCTATATCGGCGGTGGTGGCAGAGGTGGCATCCACCCGGAGTAACTGCCCGAGACTGAATCTCAGGCGGGAAGTCAGGATGGGGGCTTGTTCTTTGCGTCAGGATGATCGGTTGCCTCTGGTGTCGAGGGAACTGGGGAGGCTGAGAGTTGAGGTAGCTGCTCTCTTAGAGGTGAGGAGACCTGGCAGCGGCATGACCAATGTAGCTGGTTACACCTATTACTGGTCGTGCCGCAGCGACGGCCATCACCTCCAGGGAGTAGCCATGGCCATCTCCAGCAGACTCCAGCCCTCGGTAGTAGAGGTTACTCCTGTTGATGAGCGTATAATGGTATTTAGAGTGAAGCTATCTTTTGGCTTCGTCTCTTATTGCTGTGTACGCTCCTACCGATGTTTGTAAACTTGACATGAAAGATGTTCTACGCCAAACTTGCATCTGTGGCAGACAGATATCCCCGGCGAGATATTCGCATTGTTCTGGGTGACTTCAATGCGGTATCTGGTTGTGATCGAGCTGGCTATGAGATGTCTGTCGGTCCCCATGGTTCAGGAGCTGATGCTAGTAGTGAGAATAGCCTCCTTTTCCGAAACTTTGCTAGGTCCCAGAAATTGAGGATTTCTGGCTCCTGATACCAGCACCCGGAGCCACATCGTCGGACATGGTACAGTGATGCGGGTAATGCAGCCAAGGAGATCGACCACATACTCGTAAGCACTCGTTGCAGGATCCTCCAGAATTGCAGGGTGTACAGGAGTGCTGAGTTCTGTGGTACCGACCATAGATTGGTTGTGGCTACCCTCCGGGTCCACTTCAAAATTCCCCAGAGGTCAAATGATCACCCTAGGGTGTTTCATTTGGACAGGCTGAGGGAGGGGTAGTGTGCCCGCGGGTTTGCTGAGACAATCTCTGGTCGTTTCACAATGCTCGACGGACTGAGGAACCCTGTTCTCCTGTGGAATACCTTTAAGCGTGAAACGCTTGATGCAGCTCGATACGATTGGTGTACGCCCAAGAGCAATACAGAATTTCGTCTCGCAGGAGACACTGGAAGCCACAGATGCTTGTCATGCGGCTCGTTTGACAGGGGATCGGGATTTGCACCGTTCTCATGTCCGCAGAACTCGGTCTCTGTTAAGAAGGGACAAGGAACAGTTTATTAGGAGTCTTGCAGAGGAGGTAGAAGGCCATTTCTTAGTAAATGACCTTCGTCCTGTATACCAAGCCCTGAGAAAGCTGAACTCCAAGCCCTCTTCACAGGTGACAGCAGTTCGCTTAGTAAGTGGTCAGACCGTTTCAGATCCTGTTACGGTGCGGGAACACTGGGCTGAGTATTTTGAGCAGTTGTACCAGGTTGACCCACCAACAGTTAACTTAGATGCGGGGAGTGCCGAGATCCCGTTGCCGGACCTACCCATCAGTGAGGATCCTCCCTTCCTAATTGAAGTTAAGGGGGTGATTTCCAAGCTGAAGAGTAGTAGAGGAGCAGTTATCTGTGGCATACCAGCTGAACTGTTAAAGGCTGGTGGTGAACCTATGGTGCAGGGGTTGCATGCTGTCCTGGCTGCCATCTGCCATCCTCCTGACCTGTTGAGGGGTGTGGTCATCCCTAACTGGAAAGGGAAGGGGGACCGTTGGGACTGTAGCAATCACCGTGGCATTACACTGCTCAGTATACCAGGCAAGATTCTCGCCCACATCCTTCTGAGACGTATCAGAGACCATCTACTGAGGCATCAGAGACTAGAGTAATTCGGATTCACTCCTGGTAAGTCCACAAAAGACCGTATCCTTGCGCTTCGAGTCACTGTAGAGCGCCGACGTGAGTTCGGGCGTGGGCTGCTTGCAACTTACATCGACCTCAAGAAGGCATTTGACACGGTGCATCAGGAATCACTCTGGTAGATCCTGAGACTGAGAGAAATTCCAACAAGGATTATTGGACTTATACCTGTATACTGGTACTGAAAGTGCTGTAAAGTGTGGTGGGGGCCTGTCGAGCTTCTTTCCTGTCAGTTCAGGAGTGAGGCAAGGCTGTGTCCTTGCGTCAACTCTTTTCAACACTTGCATGGACTGGATATTGGGCAGAGCTACTGTTCAAAGTCATTGTGGACCACTGGGCAATATCAAGGTTACCGACCTTGACTTTGCTGATGGTGTTGCTATTCTATCTGAGTCTTTGGAAACCTTAGTGGTGGCTCTGGATGCATTTAGCAATGAAGCAAAACCTTTGGGTCTAGAGGTCTCCTGGACCAAGACCAAGATCCAGGATTTTGGGGACTTGCTAGGAGAACCTATTCAATCAGTATGTGCTTGCGGCGAGGACAGTGAAGTCACTGAGAGCTTTACATACCTTGGTAGTGTAGTTCATAACTCTGGGCTGTCAGACCAAGAAGTCACCAGATGGATTGGCCTGGCAGGAGGGGTCATGAACTCTCTCAACAAGAGTATTTGGAGATGTCGGTACCTCTGCAGATGGACCAAGCTACGGGTTTTGAAGGCCCTGATAATGCCAGTTTTGCTATACGGTAGTGAAACCTGGACATTATCCTGTGCCTTGGAGGCTCGTCTTGAAGCCTTTTGTAATAGGTCCTTGCGCCAGATCATGGGGTACTGTTGGCGGGATCATGTGTCCAACCAACGGTTGCACCGTGAGACTGGCACAAGCCCTGTTATCTGCACAATCCGTGATCGCCAACTCAGGCTATATGGCCACCTGGCTCGCTATCCTCAGGCTGATCCTGCCCATCAGCTCGTCTCTGTTAGAGACAACCCTGGGTGGAGGAGGCCTATGGGACGACCGAGGAAGTCGTGGCTTGGGCAGATCGACCAAGCCTGTCGCGAAGAACTCGAGATGGGCCGAGTCCCTGCCTAGCGTCTAGCCATGAGGGATCCTCGTGGCTGGAAGCGAAGGGTGGATGCGGCTATGCGCCCCGTATATGTGTGTGTGTGTGTGTGTATATATATATATATATATATATATATATATATATATATATATATACATATATATATGTATATATATATATATATATATATATATATATGTGTATATGTATGTATATGTGTGTGTGTGTGTGTGTGTGTGTGTGTGTGTGTGTGTGTGTGTGTCTATATCAATCTATCTACCTGTCTGCCTGTCTGTCTCTCTCTCTCTCTCTCTCTCTCTGAGTCTAGCCGCCGTGGTGATCGGACGTGTTTTGCCTCCTCTCCGCCGCAGCCTTGCCACTCAGCAAACCATGCATACTCATGGTCCCGCCAAGTCAGAGGGTGATCTGACCCCTACCCCTGGGTCACAGGGGGCCAGCCGGGGGGCCTCCCCGGTGCTTCCTCGGGCAGCTAGCCCGGGCTCTAGTCCCCAGAGCGAAAGGGGACCCCTGGCCCAGGGTAATGCGGCCCCCTCCCAGGGTACCGGGACCTTAGCCCAAGGATATGGGCCCCACGGCAGCATGGGTCAGAGCTGCCTCCCCGCCCACGAGAATGGGCACCCCCATGGCAGCCAGGGTCAAGGCTGCCCCCCCGCCCAGGGAAAAGGGCGTTTAAACAACCCGGACAATGAAAACAGTGAAAAAACAGTGAAAACAACTGAAATCAGAGAAAACAGTGAATACAACACAGAAACAAACAGTGACGACAATAAAGCCATCTATCAGGCAGGCAACACTACCATAGTGCTTAACACGATTCTTTGCTTTATAACGACCAAAAAATCATGGGCACGTTTAGTGTTGTGTAACCAAATTAAGAAACTGTACAGCCCAGAAGAAATAGAAAATGCCTACAACATCGTTCTATTTATATCAGACTCCAGGAAAACTAGAAACATGAATAAAGACATCAAAAGGATGATAAATTTCACAGTGCACACAATGATCGATCATTGCCTAAAGAACGACAATTTAGTGTTTGCCACAACAACCACAGACATCCCCGCCACTGACTGGTCTCCGCCACCAAAGAAAACAAGTATCTCACCTTTTGTGAAAATCTTTCAAAAACAAAAACATCAAGGTATGCAAACACAGCATGAACTCTCTTTCAGCAATCAAGATCTAATTGAAAATAAAATTGATTTGCTAATCGGAATGTTCTCCGAGCAACAATCTGCTATAAACAGCTTGATTAGGCAAGCAGTGACGTCTCCTCAGCCGCAGGAATGCGCAGAGGAAGCATCCGTCACAACAACCTCGCCCCCATCCCCTCACGCAACATCCGATCTCCCATCTCCAACCCACGATCAATCTGCCTATCAATCTTTCCCTTTCGCATCGCCTCCCCCTGCCAGAATGTCCTTAACCTCAACACCAAATGAACACACGCACAACCATACACCCCCTACAACTCCCACGGCAGTACCCACGCCCAACACCCCTCCTTCCTCTCCCCTCCCCCCTCCTTCCTCTCCCCTCCCCCCTCCTTCCTCTTCCCTCCCCTCTCCTTCCTCCTCCCTCCCCCCACCCCCCTCACCTCCGTCTCACCCCACCCCGACCCCGCGATCCCGTGACCCTGCTGACGGGCCAGCCCCCCCTCGCCCGGTGCCACGCAAGCGATCACCCAACAACGCTGAGGCGTCAACAACCGGCATGAGGAACGAAGCTTCTACACAAGTAACACCCAGAAGAAGCTACGGTAGAAACAGTAGAAGGAAAAACAAGCAAAGACATCTTCCACCAAATCGCCACTGGGAGGATGCCACGCACCACCACGTGCCTGGAGTACCTGCCCCCTCTACTACTCCACAAGCACCACAACTCGTCGTCAACAACTACGCAGAACGATCGGAAACACAACAACAAACAAACGTGCAGCCACAGCCCCACCAAGACGAGGAAGGGTTCGTTCAAGTCAACAATAGAAAACAAAGAAGGAAAGCAAGAGAGGAACGCCAATCGTCAAAACCCCTGCAAGGTGCCGACCGTCCTCAGGTAGTGTACTTGTATATTACGAGTTGCCATCCGGACACAAACGAGGAAGATATTGAGGACTTCCTTGAAAATAAATTCAACATTATTTCCAATGTGAAAGCTTTTAAAACAAAAATGACACACAATTATTACTCAAGCTTCACAGTCACTATAAGAGGCAAGGATATTCACCCAGATCTTTTCTTAGAGTCCGACGTCTTTCCAGATAATGTAAAGGTGTTCCTAAATAGAAACAAGTACAAAGACGAGCAGGATGTTTGACGCTGTAAGTCCGGCGGTCAAAACACTAAGTAAAATCAGAATTGAGCACATCAATGCACAGTCTCTCCTCGGACACTTTGACGAAATTGAATTATTAATTAAGGAGAGAAATATCGATATCCTGTGCATTAGTGAAACTTGGCTTCACCAAGAAATATCAAGCAGTTTCATCAGCATTCCAAACTTTCATATTTACAGATGTGATGCAGGACGTGGAGGTGGAGTCTGCATATATGTAAGAGATACCCTTAAATCAAATAAGATTTCCTCTACAGCTGTAAATGATACAGCAGTAGAGGACATCTGGGTAACCGTACAAAGTAATATGCATCCTTCCATCCTCGTCGGCACAACCTATAGACACCCACATGCTACAGCAGAATCTTTTGAGTATCTTGAAAATATTTTCAGAGAAATGTCATTAAAAAGAAAACCCCTATTCATCCTAGGTGACTTAAATGACGATCTAAACAAAACAAATGCAAAACTAACTGGGATAATAAATAAAAATAAATTAAAACAACTTGTAAACAAGCCTACAAGGATAACAGTAACTACCTCTTCTATATTAGATGTCATAATAACAAACAGTCCCGATATTATTCTTCACACAGATGTTATCCCATGCCCAATTGCAGATCACGAGCTTTTAACCTTGATCTTAAATATAGAAAAACCAAAGCGACAACCAGTCACCAAAACTTCTCGTGATCTAACCCATTACGATCCTAAATCACTCTGCGAACATATAGCTAACGAATCATCGCTATTAGATATTTTAGCAACAGATAATGTTGACAGACAAATTGCCACTTTAACAGAAGTGATAAAGAATAGCATAAACGCCTCCGCACCCATTAAAACTAAAACAGTAAAACGTCCTCCCGCTCCCTGGATAGATGACAACATCAAGAGAGCCATAAATGATAGAAATAATACTCAGAAAGCTCTCAAGATAAACAGATCTGACACCACCCTTCAGGCTGAATATAAACATAAGAAAAGGAATGTGAAAACACTTATTCATAGTGCGAAAACAAATTATTTCAAAAGTAAGATCAATGAATGCAGAAACGATTCTGCCGAAACATGGAAACTGGTTAAGAAACTAGTGCCAAATAAGAAACAAAACACAGACATTTCCACAAATTCCATAAATGATATAGAACACTTTAATAACTTCTTTGCAGAAGTCGGTAGGCTCACTTACGAACAGACAATCGCCCCCACACATCTACGCAATATAAGTGAAGCAAGGCCTAAAACAAACATTTTCAGACCACAACCAGTAGGACTAGATACAATTATAGTAACAGTAAAACAGTTAAGAAAAACAAATTCCGTAGGAGCTGATGGCATTGCACAGCGCTTCATAAATGATAGTCTACCAGCAATTGCATACTATCTGACAGTCATCATTAATACATCCATAGTCACCGGTGTCTACCCATCACTTTGGAAACATGGTATCATCACACCTATTTACAAATCCGGTGATACAGACGAAATAAATAATTATCGACCCATCACAATACTGCCGGTACTATCTAAAGTACTCGAGAAAATAGTCGCGAACCAATTAACAGCATTTTTGGAAGAGAACAACCTTATATCAAACACGCAACACGGGTTTAGAAGTAAATTATCAACCGAAACAGCGTTACTAAAAATCACAAACGAAATTTATAACAACATAGACAACAACCAGA
>NC_091588.1:8830109-8832609 GCF_042767895.1 Penaeus vannamei
GGCATAGCTCAGTGGTAGAGCGCTGGCTTTGCAATCGCATGGTCCTGGGTTCGCGCCCGGCTGCCCCTCCCAGTCGACGCAGCTGTGAATGAGCACTGGTATGCTGACGTCAGCATACTGGGGTCAAAGTCGGGGCGGAAAGGAGCTGGCCGCCCTACCGCATCCTTCCGCGGCTTAGTATGCATGTTTCTCTCCAAAACATGTCCCTCACGTCCAGATGGATATGGGGCAAATTTTGACTTTTTTTATGTACTTACTAGAAATGATGATAATGATAATAGTAAAAGTATTAATGATAACGATAATAATAACAACAATGATAATTACAATTATGATAATAAAGATAACAGCATTAGTATGAATTAGTAATAATGACGATAATGATAAATCACTTAATAAATAGATTTTAACACTGCGTTAGTGAACGCAGTTTGACATAAACAACTGCGCGGAACCTTCGTATTGCTAACCGTGCATTACTATAAATCATTAATTACCAACAGGCAATTAACACAGAAAAGATCATATATCACAAGTGAGTTCACAGGCGAATTAAATTAATTTCAAGCTAGAAACTAACTTTGTTAAAAGGTTTATTCATCATTCGACACAGGCCGCACTTATTAGAGCGGCTTTTGTGACATGTCACATTTCACACACACACATACACACACACACACACACACACACACACACACACACACACACACACACACACACACACACACACACACACACACACATATATATATATATATATATATATATATATATATATATATATATATATATATATATATATATTTACACACACACACACACACACACACACTCCCTCGTAGATCAGGGACGTCTTCTATACGCACCATAAAAGTTAATCCAATATTAAAGTTTAATCGAATTCTCGTCTAGGATCAATTTTTAATTCACTCTGGACCAGCAATAACTTTTAGCCAAAAAAATGATGCTACACATGCCACTATTCATGGATTGATGCGTAATGACGTCATCAACTCCATAGAAACGATGGAGTTCAGTTGACATGTTTATTATATTCTGACAATTTCATGTTAAAGATGTATGATGAAATTCCATCAACATATTTTCTGCAGATATAACTCTCAACAGTGAAAAGAAAAATGAAAAGAAAATCCCACAGAGAATTCCAGAGTTAAGTTACAGAAAAGGTAATGTTATATCCAGGTTGGAAAAACACTTCCAACTCATGTAATATATTAATAGACAAAAAATAAGAAAGCTTGTAAAAAAATGTGTAATTGAATATACAGACGTAACCTTATACATCCTTTTAAATGTAGTTAATATAAATCAATAAATAGTGTCATTTTCAAAATATTTAAAGAAGTGTGACCTTCGAAACCGGTGTCGATGGACGAAGGAAAAAGTATGATGGGAGGCGCTTAAGGCCCTATCACACTATCACTTTTCCGTCAATTTTTGTGTTTCCGTCTGAATTTGAGACTCTCCGCAAGTATCGTTTGCAAACGGAACTCCTCCCAGACGAAGACATTTACAACCGCTTCCGTCTGACTAATTTCCGTCTTCATCTTGTGCCATTAGGTAGGATGAGTGAATGGAAACACAAGTTAATATTTTGGGCCCGCGCATTTTCAACTGATTTCGATAGTTTTCCGTCGTTTAATTTGTAATTTTAAGATGCTGATAACTAACAACTTCTATTTGTCATTTCCTTAAGTTACACCAGTAAAACGGTGTTTTGTTAATTGATACAATTCAAAAACAAAATCGGATTCGTCAACTCGAGTACGATTCCTAGCAAAGGGGGATGGAGCCGCACCTTTGGCACAGCGCAAAAACATCGGCAGTTTCTTGTCAGTGGAAAAAAGGGCTTTGATATAATATTATCGTATATGTGTATCTCTCTCTCTCTCTCTATCTATCTATCTATCTATCTATCTATCTATCTATCTATCTATCTATCTCTCTCTCTCTCTCTCTCTCTCTCTCTCTCTCTCTCTCTCTCTCTCTCTCTCTCTCTCTCTCTCTCGCTCTCTCTCTTTGCAGCAAACGCCTCGTTATTAACATTAGCGCGTGATATCAAACTCAAAGACTGCTAATAGCCACTACACAAATACCCGTTCTTCCACGTAAAACAGCAGATTTACTGGTAATTACATTAACTCCTGCGTCTGGCGGTGTGCCTTGCATCTTCTGTGCATGTACTGTGAATTTGGAATAAACTTTTAGTATTTCATTTTTCATGTGTGTGTGTGTGTGTGTGTGTGTGTGTGTTGGTAATGTAGAAGCACCTTTGAAGTTTATAGCACAGGATCACAGGTACCAGTATTGTGCAGAAAAGGGAAACTTCAATAGACAGAGATCATAGATTTCCTAGAAAGTGATACACAGATAAATATTATCTTCCAAGGTTTATATCAAGATAAATACACTTATAAATACTTACTTATATGTAAGTATAGCCTGAAATATATCCGTTATGCAAACACTAGAAATGGAA
>NC_091588.1:8834977-8837477 GCF_042767895.1 Penaeus vannamei
GGGGGGAAAAGGGAAAGGGGATGGGGAGGAGAGATGGAGAAAGAAAGGAGAAAGGAGAGATAGAAAGTGAAAGAGAAAAAGGAAAGAAAAAAAGGGTGAAACTTGGAGAAAGAGACCGACACACACACAAAAGCAACACCTCTGCAAAAATAAAATAATAATAATAAACAATAATGATAATAATGATAACAATGATAACAATAATGATAATAATGATAACAATAATGATAATAATAACAATATTAGTAATAATAATAACAATAGTAATAACAATAATGATAATAGCAATAATAACAAACATTCCCACCTAAACTAACTCCCCTCACAACCCCCCCTTCCCCCCACCCCCACCCTCCCGAACCCCCACGCAAGCACCGTCTCGAGCGCATGTAACCGAAAGCCATCCAACACGAGTCGCTTTTCGTCTTGCAGTTTCCTCCATTAGAATCTAATTAAGGTGAATCCTGTCGTGAGAGCCGCAAGATGTGTGCTGAGATGGAGTGTAAATGATTTTAATTAAAGACAGGGATCCCACGGAGGATCGAGCGCGGGAAAGGAACACTTAGGCGGGGAATTTGGAAGCGGTGATCCTCGTCCTGTGGAATTGGTCGACTGTCTTTTGTTTTTCTTCGGCATAATATAAACGCGATGATGATTTTTATTATTCTTGTCTTTGCCATGATAATGTTACCAAATATACGGATTATCTATATTTTTGTTTATCATTACTTCCGTTGTCAGCGTTATTATCACATTTTCATGAGAATAATAGATAATGAGATAACATGAACAGCATGATGATTATTACCTTTGTCGTCCCTGATAGTAATCTAATAATGCTATCAGATATATTGCTTATCAAAATTTTCTAAAATTATTATCTTTACCAGCTATGTTAGATGTTGTTTCATGTCTATTGTCAATTTTATCATTTAATCTGTTTTATTATCGGTCCTGCTAGCATTGTTACAACTGCCATTTTTCTTGTTGTTTTATATTATAATCATCGAAGAGGGAGAGAGAGAAAGAGAGAGAGACAGAGAAATAGAGAGAGAGAGGCAGAGAAATAGAGAGAGAGAGAGAGAGAAAGAGAAAGAGAAAGAGGGAATGATGCTAATAAAAATCGAGCTTGAAGGAGATTAACATGCAACAAGCAAGACAACTGAACTCAAGCCCAGGTGTGTTTGGGAACGGCGTCAGGAGGACCTCAGGACCAAGTCATTTCAGCTCCGAATCCCTAAACAGCCAGCGTGCTTTGTACCAGATGTCAGCATCCCGCCTCCACGGTGCAGCGGCCACCCAAAGCAAAGGCAAGGTTGAGATACTTCTCCAGCAGGATGGGTGTTTGACCCCGAGTGTCTTCCGCCGGTACACCTCAAAGTAAGCCTGTATACATTTTGCATTGCTACCGAGGAGGCGGGATGGTAGTTATTCGGAACTGAATCCTTTGAATCCTTGAAGGCTTTGGCGCTCCATAGCATTAGTGAAGTGCTATTCAAGTGGGAATTACTCATCTGCATTTTATAATGTTACTTTTGTTAAGTGGCTAACCCTCTACCAGAGTGAATGGTAGCCCTCTACAAAAAGACAAGGAATTGACTCCAAGAATTATGAATCCATCTCTCTACTCTGTGTATTTTTACACAGGTAGACACATTCTATGATGAAATCCTGGTTGGGATATTCATTGCGAGTATTTCTTTTCCCATTTTTTCTTGTTTTTATATTATTACTGATCCATTTTCAACGAAGCACTGAAATAACACACCATAAAATATCGCACAAATTCTTAAAGTCAAAAAGGGGGCTGAGCTAATGACCTCACCAAGGTTAGCCGTGACGCGTCATATATAACTAGATACGTAATAACGTATTATTTATTCAATATTGTTACACATCAGAAATGAAACAAAAATTCCTCTTTCTTATTATGAACAATTCTCACCATTAACAACCGTCAGAATAATTTAATATTTGGGGTCATTAGGCTAAATAGCTTCCTCGTTATATATATTCTGTCTGAACCTGTGGCCTACATAATACCTTGTCCCTGGCTTTATATATATATAAAAAAAATTCCAATAACAAGCTTTCAGACGACCAGCCTAATAGCAATCTTTTTTATTCCTTCACCAGTATACACCTGGTACAGCCCTCGAGCACTACAAGGACGACCTCGGCATTGTTCTCGAGCGATTAAGAGGATGACACCCGTTCTAAGTGGGACAAATCGGTCAACATAGCGAAGAACGGTCTCATCTCGGAGAATCTGAGATGTGTTAGAACCGTGTAAGGCAATATCATCGGCTTATTCCTTTGGTACCTATCCTTTAACAACTTCGAAAGTGTTATCTCTTTTGTCGTCCATGATGAGCCTAGTTGTGGAGACGAAGTTATCTTCTCTATTCATGCTCGACTTAAACTGCGATGAAAATGCTTACAAGTATTTCCAACCGGTATGCAGCTAAGGGCCACACACCTCATCATGGAATATGCACCC
>NC_091588.1:8867730-8870230 GCF_042767895.1 Penaeus vannamei
TTTCTTTCACACTCTTTCGGTAAATGGTTGATGGACGGACCAAGACCTTGTATTTCTCGCTCCTTTTCTGTCTCTCTTTCTATTTTTGCTTTTTATTTTTTTTCTATTTTTCCTCGTCTTCTATTCCCCCCTCTTCTCTGCCAATCATTCCCCCTCCGTTATATCTCTCTCTCTCTCACACATTCCTGGACCTCCTCCTTTCTTTCTTTCTCTTTTTCTCTCCTCTACGCCCCCCCCCCCTTCTCTCTCTCTCTCTCGCCTTCATCAATTGTCAATTTCTCTTTCCCCTCTCTCTGTTTTTTCTCATCTTAATCTGTCTTATTCTTTTTCATATTTCACCCTTTTTCTCTCCATCAGCATCTAAATACAACCAAAACAGCTTGTTCTAACCGGAAAACTTTCTTTCTCATTTTAATTAAGACTAATTAGACGGAGTGATTATTTCCCAACCTGAAATACCTAGAAGTTCGTATGCCTTAGGTAGTATAGAAATTATATATTAACAAAGAAATTCTACCAGTGGAATAATAATATGTATTCACACATGCATTAGTCATTTATTTCTTTGTCTTACAGGTGTGTGGCGATGTGGTGTAGTGCACCTGTGTCCTCAGCGATGTGGTGTAGTGCACCTGTGTCCTCAGCGATGTGGTGTAGTGCACCTGTGTCCTCAGCACATAAGTTCCACGGTCTTTTATGTTCTGGGGGAAGGTAGCGAACGAAGCCCCCCCCCCCCCCCACGAAGAGGAAAGCGAGCTGGATATGCGGATGTGTGGAGCTGCCGAAGGGGTTGCAGTTGAGCAGGCGACTAGCCGGTCGGTTCTCTTGAAGTTACGTCAATAAGAGAAAGCCCTATTGTAACAATACAAAACAAATGGATTCACAATTATATCTCACTTATCACGCAATAA
Source organism: Penaeus vannamei (assembly GCF_042767895.1). Classification (NCBI taxonomy): domain Eukaryota; kingdom Metazoa; phylum Arthropoda; class Malacostraca; order Decapoda; family Penaeidae; genus Penaeus; species Penaeus vannamei. Next base: position 8,868,642 of record NC_091588.1, read on the forward strand.
AACCTTCAGTATCTGGGTAAAACACGATTTTTTAAATACCAGCACGTAACATATCTGCCTGTGGGAGGAGGAGAGCATTTTAACTCTCTCTTTCTCCCCCTTTCTCTCTCTCTCTCCCTCTCTCTCTTCTCCCTCCCTCTCTAGTTAGTCAGGTGGAGAGGAGGACCAACTAAGGGGAGCATATTCCATGATGAGGTGTGTGGCCCTTAGCTGCATACCGGTTGGAAATACTTGTAAGCATTTTCATCGCAGTTTGTCGAGCGTGAATAGAGAAGATAACTTCATCTCCACAGCTAGGCTCATCATGGACGACAAAAGAGATAACACTTTCGAAGTTGTTAAAGGATAGGCACCAAAGGAATAAGCCGATGATATTGCCTTACACGGTTCTAACACATCTCAGATTCTCCGAGATGAGACCGTTCTTCGCTATGTTGACCGATTTGTCCCACTTAGAACGGGTGTCATCCTCTTAATCGCTCGAGAACAATGCCGAGGTCGTCCTTGTAGTGCTCGAGGGCTGTACCAGGTGTATACTGGTGAAGGAATAAAAAAGATTGCTGTCAGGCTGGTCGTCTGAAAGCTTGTTATTGGAATTTTTTTTATATATATATAAAGCCAGGGACAAGGTATTATGTAGGCCACAGGTTCAGGCAGAATATATATAACGAGGTAGCTATTTAACCTAATGACCCCAAATAAATTATTCTGACGGCTGTTAATGGTGAGAATTGTTCATAATAAGAGAGAGGAATTTTTGTTTCATTTCTGATGTGTAACAATATTGAATAAATAATACGTTATTACGTATCTAGTTATATATGACGCGTCACGGCTAACCTTGGTGAGGTCATTAGCTCAGCCCCCTTTTTGACTTTAAGAATTTGTGCGATATTTTATGGTGTCTTATTTCAGTGCTTCGTTGAAAATGGATCAGTAATAATACAAAAACAAGAAAAAATGGGGAAAGAAATACTCGCAATGAATATCCCAACCAGGATTTCATCATAGAATGTGTCTACCTGTGTAAAAATACACAGAGTAGAGAGATGGATTCATAATTCTTGGAGTCAATTCCTTGTCTTTTTGTAGAGGGCTACCATTCACTCTGGTAGAGGGTTAGCCACTTAAGAAAAGTAACATTATAAAATGCAGATGAGTAATTCCCACTTGAATAGCACTTCACTAATGCTATGGAGCGCCAAAGCCTTCAAGGATTCAAAGGATTCAGTTCCGAATAACTACCATCCCGCCTCCTCGGTAGCAATGCAAAATGTATACAGGCTTACTTTGAGGTGTACCGGCGGAAGACACTCGGGGTCAAACACCCATCCTGCTGGAGAAGTATCTCAACCTTGCCTTTGCTTTGGGTGGCCGCTGCACCGTGGAGGAGGGATGCTGACATCTGGTACAAAGCACGCTGGCTGTTTAGGGATTCGGAGCTGAAATGACTTGGTCCTGAGGTCCTCCTGACGCCGTTCCCAAACACACCTGGGCTTGAGTTCAGTTGTCTTGCTTGTTGCATGTTAATCTCCTTCAAGCTCGATTTTTATTAGCATCATTCCCTGTTTCTCTTTCTCTTTCTCTCT
>NC_091588.1:8885098-8887598 GCF_042767895.1 Penaeus vannamei
CATCAATAATCTTTGATAATAATAAAGATAGTAACAATAATGATAACAGTAACATTAACAATAATAATAATAATAATAATAACAATTACGATAACAATAATAATTATAATAATGATAATAATAACAATGATAATTATAATAATGATAATAATAACAATTATAATTATAATAATGATAATAATAACAACAACAAAAATTGTAATAACGATAAAGGAATAATAATCACTTGCCAATGATAATAATGATACTAATAGTAATGAACAACTATAAGTATAATGGTAATAATGATTATGATAATGATAATAATGATAATAATAATAACAATAATAATAATAATAACAATAATAATAATAATAATAATAATAATAATAATAACAATAATAGTAATAATAATAATAACAATAATGATGATAGAAATAATAAGAGTAATGATGAACATGGTAATAATGACCATAATGATAATAATGACAATTATAATAATAACAATAATGATCATAATAATGATAACAAAATAATAATGATAATGATAATAACAATGATAATAATAACTAATGATATTGAAGATGATGAGGATAATAAAAATAATAATGATGATGATAATAGCAATGGTAACAACAATAATAATAATGATAATGATAATTATAATAATAATAATAATAATAATAATAATAATAATAATAATGATATCAATAACAACAATGATATTATCAATAATGTCAACAACAATAATGGTGATACTAATGATAACAATAATAATGATAATAATAGCATTAGTAATAACAATCATGATGATGATGATGAAGATTACAGCAATAATATCGATAAGAACGATAATAATGATAATGACAATAATCATGGCAATACTAATGATAATAATAATAATGATAATAATGATGACAATGACAATAATGATAATAATGATGACAATGACAATAATGATGACAATGACAATAATGATAATAATGATAAAAATAATGACAATTATGATAATAATAATAATGATAATATTGATAATAATAATAATAATAATAATAATAATAATAATAATAATGAAGATAATGATAATGATGAAAATAATGATAATAATAAGAAGAAGAAGAACAACAACAACAACAATAGTAATGATAATAATAATGATAATGATGAAAATAATAATAATAATAAGAAGAAGAACAACAACAACAACAATAATGATAATAATAATGCTAATAATAATCACAGTAATAGTAAGATAATGATAATATTAATAATGATAATAATTATCATTATTATTATTATTACTATTATTAATATTATTATAGCAATATTCCTAATAACAAAAATAATAATAACAACAATGATAGTAATGATAATAATAATAATAGTAATAGTAGTAATAGTAATAGTAGTAATAATAATGATAATAAAACAATAATAATGATAACAATAATGATAATGATAATGATGAGGATGAAAATAATAACCAACAAAAACAATTTTAATGATAAAAATAAAAATAAGAATGATAATGATAGTGATAAAAATTATGATGGTAATAATAATAATAATAACAATAGCAGTGGTAGTATTAATAGTAGTAGCAGCAGTAATGATAATAATAGTAATAATAATGACGCTCATAATAATAATGATAATGGTAATGATAATGATAGCAACCACAAAATTTATGTTGATTATAATGGTCAAGAGAAATATAAAGATGATAATATCAATAAAGTTAGTGATGATAATAGTGATGCAGATAATGAAAATATCAGTGCAGCGATAAAGCATAAGAAGGATAGATAAAAAAAAGTTAAAATACTAATCACATCAGCAATTGCAGCAAAAAAACAATTTCATTCTAGCATCTTCATCACTCATATAACAAAAATCACTAAAGCTTAATAACATCAAGATCAAGAGATTACCATGTTAAAAATAAAAAAGAGAAAAATACACCATACATTTAAAAAAAAAAACACATTAAGAAATTGACATGTTAGGAAAAAAGAGAAAAATACACCATAGATAAAAAAAGAAGACACATTAAGGAATTAACATGTTAGGAAAAGAAAGAGAAAGATACACCATGCATAAAAAAAAACCATGTTACGAAAGAGAAAAAAATTCACCATACTTATGTATGGTGAATTTTATCTATATTTATTCACATACTTATGTATGTGAATTTCACATCTCAATGTGAAAAGACACATTGAGAAATTAACATAGGAAAGGAGAGAGAAAAATACACCATACATCAACTAAAACAAAACAAGAAAAAAATGGAACGTGGAAATGGCCCAGCCTCTGTCGCCGCCATCAGTCACGCGAGCCGGCCGGCCAGCGCACACCCGGCCCCGAACTTGTGACGAATGCCGTTCTCGCCTTGATTAAGGGAACGTGTTTTTCACCGCCCGGAGAGCAAGGAACCCCGTGGTGGAGGCAGATTAGGTGCCCGGGGAGAGTCCAAGATGAGATGTCTCTTTTTCCTCATCTGATGAAGTGGCTGTTGTGT
>NC_091588.1:8902598-8910098 GCF_042767895.1 Penaeus vannamei
GCTGTAGTGGTGTTTCATTTCCTTTGCGTGCACATGTTATTGTGCGTGTGTTTGTCTATACATTATGTGTGTATTATAGATGGACATCCCATATGTGTCTTACAGAAAAATACTACAAAGGATAATTTTACTGTTTCTCTCACTAGAAATATACACCGCCAAATCCACAGAAACTGCCCTGCAAATCATTTGTTAATGTTAAATAATGAATTGTCAACGAATAACTTGTCTAGTAATACAACTGAGTGAAAACATTTCATCTACGCAAGAGGTATTCATCATATTACACGATCGAGATACTTATTTATCTAAAAAGACCAAAACCTGAACCGCAATGCCCACAGACCAGGGTATTTGCAGCAGCTTAGGAGTCGCAGAGCTGCAGTCCCCTCAGACATGTTATTTTGGACATATGGATTGATTATTGTTTGAAGCTTTCTTTAGAATGAGACAAAACAAAGTCTCCTGCTGTACGTTAGTGTGGGGTGTACAGGCATTACATATGGCAATGAGGAGATGCATTCGACGCAACTAAGACGCAGTTAGTCCTGTGTACTGCGTGTACTGTCCATGGGCCTACAGTACATATACTGGATGCTTATGATCTATTTTCATATAATGATTTTTCTTTAATTATTTTTTCTTATGAATATTTCTTTAGATTATCATTATACTGTTACCAATGCTTGCAGTGACGCAGACCGCCATTCTAACTTTCCAAGAGCCGCCACTGAAGGAGACCCAAACCTGAACCAGAAACAGAAGTAAATAAATAATAATAATAATAATAATAATAAAATGGGAAAACATGTTTTAATTTCATACATTTCTTTTTTGAAGTACTAGCATCTTTTTATTGTAGATGTGATTCTCATTTTCGCTGTATAGCTACAAGTTGAACTAAAAATAATTATCACTATTATTATTACCTCCCCCAAGGAGGTCATGCTTTGGCTACCATTGATTAGTTTGCTTGTTCCTCAGCAAAAAGTTATGAACAGATTTTATGAAATTTTCACCAGAGCTGTGTCTTAGCCTAACTTAGATGCCATTAAATTTTGGTGATCAGGATCCAGGATTTTTTTTTTATTATTGCATCAGCTACTCCTGTTGCACTGATAACGACTATTATTATGTTAACGGACTTCCCCAGTGCGCTTGAGAAAGAATGTAATTCTTCAAGTGTGAATATTTCTATTATATATATTGTGTGACCCTACTGCCTTGCCGGAGGTATGCGCTCTCTGAGTGCTTCTAGTTATTTTTGTTATTATTATTATTGCCATCGTTATTAATAATCTTATTGTCTTAGTTATCATTACAATAATAATAATATTATTATTAACATTAGCATAGCCATTAACATTATCATTATTATCATCACATCACAACCGTTATCAATATTCTTATTTTCAATCTAAAAGGCCATGAAGCAGATGGGCAGACTTACGAATTCCAAAGTTCTGGCAAACTCGACACAGAGACTTACCTGCTGGCACACCTGCCCTCGAGGCTCCCGCCGCCACAGTCGTCTCTCCCGAAGCCAGATGCGCAGACGACGTTCACGGAAGACGATCCTGAGAATACGCAGGTCCTGGAGGAGTTCTCGCTGTGCCTCGCCTTCTCTATCTTCGCGCATTTGCCTTTGGCCTCGGTCTTCAATTATTACGAAGGCAGATCCGATGACATCACCTTGAGTCAGTGTTTCTTGTGTCCAGTTTCAGAAAAGGAGAAACTGGCAACTCTCCCAGCTTTTAGAGCACTCCGATTCGCCATCTCTCCTTTTCATATTCTAATCAGCAGACACTCTATGATGGTTACATATTTTGTATTTGTAGAGCCTTTATACTTTTTGTTGTTTTTGTTTTAATTAAACTCTCTTCTCCCCCCCCCCCCCAAAAAAATAAAAAAGATTGGGGCGAGTTGCCAGGTTTTTCTACTATCCTAAGGCTCTGCGGGGAATAGCTATTACTTCCAATGATAATTATAATAGATGAAAACAGTTTGATCCATGTGGTAGTTTCTCACTCAGGTGTGCACATTACCACGTGGCTCTGATTACGAAGGGTGTCAACAGGTAAAATAAAATGACAGGAATAGTTCTTACTGAACATTAGGATAATTTTACAGTTCGTTAATAGAGACAAATAGCCTCTATACATTATGCCTGTATGTGTGAATGTTTACATGTGTATGTGCGTGTTTTACAGTTGGTAATTACAAAAGTATCGAGTAAATTATCTAAATAATCTTTTATATTGCTATTATCATACCGCACACCTTCAGTGGCTAAAGGTAATAACATTTAGCTCCATCACCGTTTTCACTCCTGTCATTTTGTGCGATATATTTATGTGTGTTCTCCAGTATATTTTCATAAATGGTTCAATGATAAAAAGGCCAGACCTGAAAGACCTTATAGATTTTGAACTACAACAGAGAGAACTTATAGTGCCAAACTTACTCTCTTGGTACAGTACATGTATATATTCCGAATGCAGTCTACGATAGCAATGTCTTTTTATTTCCAGCTTTCTACCAGATGTTCCCACGTTTCTGTCTAAGAAGAGACTGTTTCAAGATTGATCTGGAAGTTTACCCCGATGTCTGGTACCAGTTGTGCGCTGTGGTGACTCGCAACACATATCGCATATACCATCGAGGAGAATTGATGCAGTCTGTGTAGGTATACTCGTCATTGCAATCTGTGTGTTTATGATAGGTGTATACACGTGAACTCGCCCACCTACAAAAACATACACACACATATGTGTGTACAAGTATATATATATATATATATATATATATATATATATATATATATATATATATATATATATATATATATATATTCATATATATATGTATGTGTGTGTGTGTGTGTGTGTGTGTGTTTGTGTGTGTGTGTGTGTTATATATTATATATATATATATATATATATATATATATATATATATATATATATATATATCCATACATATTTATGTATATATATACATATATACTTTAAAAATTAGTTATGTATGTATATATAAATATTTGTATATATACATACATACATATATATATATATGTGTGTGTGTGTGTGTGTGTGTGTGTGTGTGTGTGTGTGTGTGTGTGTGTGTGTGTGTGACTGACTAATCCCGCTCCCTTGTGTTATCGGGACGTCTATTCTCTCGTCCTTGTGCAGGGCGAGGAAGGGCTCGGCGACCCCTTTAGGCGGCACTGTGGTCTTGGGTCAGGATCAAGATGGCCCAGGCGAAGGCTTCAGTCTAGGTCAAGTCTTCAGTGGCCGCATGGCTCGAGTGGGCATGTGGGCCCGGCCGCTGAGTGGCCAGGAGGTCTCCGATGTGGCCAGATGCGTAGCCGACTCTCCCCCCGGCGACCTGCTGCCCTGGGGCTCCTCGGCCTGGCAACCGCACGGCAGGCTGCGTCTGGTCAACAGCTCCTGCCAGCATCTCAGCAAGCAGATTTACCCTTTCTGGGAGCGAATGCCATTCAGCGCTGCCACGGCGGCACTGGGGAAGCTAGGTATGGTGATGGCAGTGCCAAACTCAGCGGAGGTAGAATTTATTCTAGAGATGTTGCGAAAGGCACCCCGCGCGTGTGCCAGTCCGTACAATGATGTCAGGTATCATTATGTCAACTTATCCTACAACAAAACCTCTGGAATTCTGGTCGACCTCCGCAGCAACAGCACTTTGGACCAGAATGTTACCATTGACAGTTACCGCGGAGGAGAGGAGAGTAATTTTATAGCCTTAGGAAGTAATGGCCATTGGGTGCCTTCTTTTGACACCGATCATTGTTATCTCGGTGAGTATGAGGGCCGGCACAGTGTTTTCCACCTGCACGGCCTCTGCGACATCTCAGCCAGTAACACGGTCTACCAGGACTTCATGCTCTCCACCAACGAGCAGCAGCCGTTGTATTTCGCTGGTCTCTTGGGCGCTCAGATCCTGCAAGATGGAATGCTTTGGGTTCTGTCCCATCGGTACCGAGAGGGAGTGACCGCCACCATCCAGAGCATTTCCTTGCCCTTGGGACGTCGACAGTGGAACGTAACTACTCAGGATCCATATTGTACATACAATCTAGGCCCAAGGGTTCTCACACTGAGCACTTGCAATAGCTCCGAATACACATGCAATGATGGCACCTGTGTGCCGTTGGCCACCCGATGCAACCTCGTGTCTGACTGTCAGGACTGGAGCGATGAGCATTATTGTGAGACAGTTGCTCTCCCAGAGGGCTACTTGCCGCAGTTGCCCCCGCCCCCGCCAATAAACTTTAATCTCAGTATAAAATTCAAACATGTGGAACTGGACCTCAAAACCATGACATTCGTTACCAAAATTAACATGAGGTTGGACTGGTATGATTCAAGAATAAACTTCCTCAATTTGCGTGGTGAAACTTCCACCAACATGGTGACCGGCAATGGAGAGGGAGATGCCAGTGGGGTGGTTTGGCTCCCCAAGGTAGAGTGGTACGAACTGGTGGATCAAGGACCCTTCAGTAGCCCTGCCGTGTACGTAGTGAGACAGACCAACGGATCTCGTCAAATGAATGGTAAGTGGTGGTTTACATTCACTTGCGGGTATGCAGAGTTGAAAATGTTTTTAATAAATGGTAAGTGGAAAGAATAATAAACAGTTATTTGTTACCATTGCAGATATGCTATATCCTGGTTCAAGTAATTCCCTAGAACTTCACGATCAGGTCATGCCCAGGTTCAAATGCCCCTTGGATCTGGAAATGTACCCATGGGACAGCCAGATCTGCAACATCACCCTCAAAGTCGCTAATGTCAAAGCTGGCCACATGCACTTCATTCAGCACTCGCTCCATTACCAGGATAAGCAACAGCTTCAAGAGTATCTCCTCAGGGACTGGCGCCTCGACACAAAGGGCAACAGGGCCATGCTCTCGTTTCGACTCGTGCGCCGCTACGAAAAGCACGTATGGACGACGCTGGTGCCGACCTCGCTCTTGCTGGCGATCTCCTACGGGACGCTTTTCATTCCCGCAGAGTCCTTCTCCGAGCGAGGGACCATGAGCCTGACGACGCTGCTGGTGTTGGTCTCGCTGTACACCGAGGCGCTCTCCTCCCTGCCCGTCACGTCCTACAACAAGCAGATTGAGAAGTGGTACCTCTACCTCATCATCTATGTGTCCCTCGTCATCACCGTGCACCTTCTAACGAGCAACCCCGTCGCTCGTCGCGCCCTCGCCAGCGACGGTTGCAAGCCTAAAATCTTCTGGACGCGACCCAAGCAGTCCCTTTGGAGGCAACCCGATGCAAAAACCGTCCTCGTGGTGGCCCGAGTCGTCTTCGGGGTCGCTCTTGTGCTCACTCTCATTCTCTTTTCGCTGAACGCATTCTGAGTATATTTAGGGTTATTAAATCCGTCTGTATACATTAAGGGTTATTAAATCCATGTGTATACATTTAGGGTTATTAAATCCATGTGTATACATTTAGGGTTATTAAATCCATGTGTGTACACATTTAGGGTTATTAAATCCGTGTGTATACATTAAGGGTTATTAAATCCATGTGTATACATTTAGGGTTATTAAATCCATGTGTATACATTTAGAGTTATTAAATCCGTGTCTATACATTAAGGGTTATTAAAACCATATGTATACATTTAGGATTATTAAATCCATGTGTATACATTAAGGGTTATTAGATCCATGTGTATATATTTAAGGTTATTAAATCCATGTGTATACATTTAGGGTTATTAATTCTGTGTGTATATATTTAAGGTTATTAAATCCATGTATATACATTTAGGATTATTAAATCCATGTGTATACATTTAGGGTTATTAAATCCATGTGTGTACACATTTAGGGTTATTAAATCCGTGTGTATACATTTGGGGTTATTAAATCCATGTGTGTACACATTTAGGGTTATTAAAACTGTGTGTATACATATAGGGTTATTATATCTGTGTATATACATTTATGGTTATTAAATCCATGTGTGTATATATTTAGTGTTATTAAATCCATGTATGTACACATTTAGGGTTATTAAACCCATGTGAGCATACATTTAGGGTTATTAAAACTATGTGTGTATACATGTAGGGTTATTATATCTTTGTGTATACATTTAAGGTTATTAAATCCATGTGGGTATACATTTACGGTTATTAAATCCATGTGGGTATACATTTACGGTTATTAAATCCATGTGGGTATACATTTACGGTTATTAAGTCTATGTATATAACCCCATATGTGAGTACACATATGGGGTTATCAAATTTGTGTTTATATATTTACGGTTATTAAATCTATGTGCATATACATTAAGGGTTATTAAATCCGTGGGTAAGCATTTAGAGTTATTAAATCCATGTGTATACATTAAGGGTTATTAGATCCATGTGTATATATTTAAGGTTATTAAATCCGTGTGTATACATTTAGGCTTATTAAATCCATGTGTATACATTAAGGGTTATTAAATCCATGTGTGTATACATTTACGGTTATCAAATCTATGTATGTATACCTTTAGGGTTATTAAATCCATGTGTGTATATGTTTAGGGTTATGAATCTCCCCTGTATGTGTGTATGTACATACAGAGCCCTTAAATCCCTTTGTATGTGTCTACTAATAGGGCACTCAAATCCTAATGTATGTGTCTATTTACAAATAAGGGTATAAAGTTCCATCATATGTGTATATGTACATATAGGGTGATTCAGTTCCTTTGTTCATGTACATATATTAACCCTCCTGTCATCAGCACTTGCGCGGGCGATCAAATGGAACTTGAAACACGAAATTGGAATCAGAAGCGAGAGGGGAAGGGAGAGGAAGAGGGAACTCTGTCAGTGGAATGATATTGAGGATAAACCATGAATGTATATTGGACGATTATAATGGAGGAAGTGTGAATTTCCTAGAGTTAAGCTCGTATAACGAATATAGTGAACGTATCAGAGAGTAATGTGCAATATGTAAGTATACGGTAGTGTTTTGTAGACATATGCAAACATGGTTTATATTTCGAATATCTATATATTAACGTATTTACTCAGTATTTACCCGTAGTTTCAGCCACATAATTGACTTTATTGTGTAAATGATATTGTGAGGATAATGTCTCATAGGTAGCAGTCAAAACTTTTTTTTTTTTTTTTTTTGGGGGGGGGTGAATTACGAAGTGTCTGATTTATGTTAGAATTCATAACATGGATGTATTAAATAAAATGTCTACATGAATAAAAGTAAACCTCCACCAACACTTGTTTTGTAGTCATATACAGTGATACTTAAATTATAGCATAATTATACTATTTGATTTTGGATTAGCGTGTTAGTACAAAAATAAATGTTGACTGAGACGAGGATGCATTTGCAAAACACGGGAGGAGGGGATTAACGGCGATTTAACCCAATGGTGTACTGATGGTAATTATATCAAGAATGTTTCTGATTATTACACCTCTAGATACACAGGCAGT
>NC_091588.1:8950098-8952598 GCF_042767895.1 Penaeus vannamei
GTTTTGACACACGTTCCTTTTTAATCATGTAAAAACAGTCAGTAAAGCAAGGTGAAGAATTTGACTATGGGAATACGCAAACAGATGATAACAGCAGATGCTCTTACGTGTGAATACAGGAATAAGCGTTGTTCATTGCCATGACTTGAGCCATGGAGAGGAGTGCTACTCTTTAAATACCAAACACATGGAACTGCCAGCCTAAAACCGTCTTGGAATAGCAGACTCACCACGAGCCCAATTACGTCGGGTGTAGATTTAACTGTAAAGGTCGTTTTGTAGAGACTTTAAAATTTACGAAGGGCATCAGGAAAAAAAATTGTCCACATTCTTACCACAATGATTGCAGAAAGACCATTTATACATTTCAGAACCTCGCTTGATAAGTTTTGGATGTGCACGCCCTCAGTTTTGTATATTATTGATTTAGTATAATGCTTTTGTTGTTGCTTGACAGCTTATACCTTGAACAGTTCTAGATACTGCTTTCCTCTTTTACTGCTAATCTGTGGCATCTCGCCCACTCATAAATCCCATACTATTATCACTCTATTATCTTACAGAGAGAGGGAAGTTCGAACACGGAATCGCAATAGACGTTGCCTACAGCGTCCCACATAGCCGTGCATTGCTCGCCTTCGTCGAACAGTTCCGGCCCCCACGGGATGGAACTGTTTTCGAAGGCCCGCCCCTGCTGGTCAATCCACGTTTCGTTGCTATCCTATTTGGGAAGAGATTTGTGTGTTTGCTTTATATTTTGTAGCCATAGTTTGATAAATGTGTTATGATAAATGTTTTGTATTCACAGTTTGATAAATGTGTTAATGTGATAAATGTTAGTTGTATACCTTGGAGGTCAAGACAATCTACGAATCTGTAGCTATAACATCAATGCGCGTACACGCATCAATATAAAATATACAGCAATTGTTACATTGTGTTTCACACCTTAAACAAAAGTCCCAAAGTTCTTACTTTCTGCAGGCCCAAGTAGAACCCGTCTTTTCCATAGAAGTCCCTTACACTCCGCATCCACTCAACATCCTCATCGTAGGTCAGAATGCCCTTAACCTTGAGGCAGAGATCCCGAGCTTCAAACCAGCTCTGCGGGCCGACGTCCAGGAGCACGTAGAGGAAGCCGCGAAGCATCACGGCAGCGACGAAGGTCTGCACGCTGGCTTGGGAGCTCGGGAAGGAGCTGGGTTTGAAGGAATCGTGGAAGCTGCACAGCTTCTGTTCGGGCGCCCAGGACCATAATAGGCATCCTGCATTTCGGCAGCGGACACCGCACCTGGCATGACGGTAAATAATTCAGCGTTTCATTTCCAATGGTACTTCGGGTCGGGTCGTGTGGTTCCAGTTTTATCTTCCTGGGATGAGGGGCAGATCGCGAATATCAAAGGCTAATGTTAGACATTAGTTTCACAAGTACTATATGCACTGATTTCAATGTAGACTAGTATATGTATTAAAATTGCAGATATAAACAATCAAACCGATATATTTGCATCGAATATATATATGTGTGTGTGTGTGTGTGTGTCTGTGTTTGAATGTATACGGAAACGCAGCCAAATTGTAAATTATAAATAAACGTTACGTTTTCAACTCGTCAAGAGTTCCCCTCTCTCTCCCCCCCCTTTCTCTCTCTCTCTCTCTCTCTCTCTCTCTCTCTCTCTCTCTCTCTCTCTCTCTCTCTCTCTCTCTCTCTCTCTCTCTCTCTCTCTCTCTCTCTCTCTCCCTCTCCTTTTCCCCTACCCCTACCTCCTCCTCATCCCCCTCTCCTCCTCCTCACCCCCTCTCCTCTTCCCCTACCCCTTCCTCCTCTTCCCCTACCCCTTCCTCCTCCTACATATGAAGCAAATAACCATTTTTACAAGAATTGAATCGGGTCCCGAGTCTAAGGCCAAAGACTCGATGTGGGGCTTTCCTTATCAAGGACGATGCAAGGTCATCCAGGGTCACCTGGCCAGCAGAAAGGTAGGAATTTGGCGATTTTTTAATCAACACAACTTCCAACGTTTTTCTTCCAACGTTTTTCTTTCCGATTTATTAACTGATTTTGCCTTCCCACGTATGTATACACGTATGTGTGTATGAGTTTGTGTGTATGTATGTATGTATGTACAAATATGTGCATATATGTGTGCGTGCATTTCGCATCCCAGAACGGCAACTGACGGCGTGGCGGCGGCGGCGGCGAGGGCCTCGAGGGTCGCGTTGGCTTCCCCGTCGACCCGCAGGTAGGCAGCCGGTCCCCCATGGGCGCCGCGTGGCACCCCGCCCGCGACGACCACCAGCAACCACCTCGCTAAGTACGACCACATCGTACTCGAGATATGAGCTGGGGATGTAGATGCTTTGTGAATTATTGTGGATCTTTTAAAATGATCTTGAAACTATTTCCCAAGTATATCAATATGCATTAATATTTCTCAACCCATCTATCTGCCTATATATGTCTATCTATTTATCTATACATTAAAATAATTCATATATG
>NC_091588.1:8960098-8962598 GCF_042767895.1 Penaeus vannamei
TGGTTTGCAAAGGCGGGTCATTCTCACGGATCCTTTCACTCGTTTCTAAGCTTATAGAATTATTGCATCGACGATCACATTTGCAAACGCAGGCATGTTTACTGTATTTTCTATATTCTCTCCCTTTTGCATTTTCTTTCTTGATTTCGTTATTTACTCTCTCTCTCCTATTCATTTCCAGGGGGGAAGTCAATGAGAGAGAGAGAAAGAGAGAGGGGGGAAGGGGGGGAGAAAGAAGGAAGAGATAAAGAAGAGGGAGATAGAGATTGGGGGAAGGACGAGAGAGGGGGGGGAGGAAGAGGAAGAGAGAAGTGAGGAAGGGGGAGAGAGTGAGAGTGAGAACGAGAGGGTGGTAGGAAGAGATAGAGAAGGAGAGGGAGGATGGAAGGGAGAGAGAGAGGACGACATAAAAAGTGAGAGAGAAGTTTTACCTTCATCATAGCATCAAAAGTGCCACGGGTGAATGATCACTTATCGTTTTAAAAGCGTCATAATGGATAAAAAGGAATATTATTTTAATATTGTGAACGTTTAATATTCTAGTGCGATTCAGAACCCTGCGGATTCTAAAATAAACATCGTATAATGTGCTTTGTCGTTCCTTAAATGGGTTGCCGTCGAAGGAGTAGGAGTAGGAGTAGTAGTAGTAGTAGTAGTAGTAGTAGTAGTAGTAGTAGTAGTAGTAGTTGGAGTAGTAGTAGTAGGAGTAGTAGTAGTAGGAGTAGTAGTAGTAGGAGTAGTAGTAGTAGGAGTAGTAGTAGTAGGAGTAGTAGTAGTAGGAGTAGTAGTAGTAGGAGTAGTAGTAGTAGGAGTAGTAGTAGTAGGAGTAGTAGTAGTAGGAGTAGTAGTAGTAGGAGTAGTAGTAGTAGGAGTAGTAGTAGTAGGAGTAGTAGTAGTAGGAGTAGTAGTAGTAGGAGTAGTAGTAGGAGTAGTAGTAGTAGGAGTAGTAGTAGTAGGAGTAGTAGTAGGAGTAGTAGTAGTAGGAGTAGTAGTAGGAGTAGTAGGAGTAGGAGTAGTAGTAGTAGGAGTAGTAGGAGTAGGAGTAGTAGTAGTAGGAGTAGTAGTAGTAGGAGTAGTAGTAGTAGGAGTAGTAGTAGTAGGAGGAGTAGTAGTAGGAGTAGTAGTAGTAGGAGTAGTAGTAGTAGGAGTAGTAGTAGTAGGAGTAGTAGTAGTAGGAGTAGTAGTAGTAGGAGTAGTAGTAGTAGGAGTAGTAGTAGTAGGAGTAGTAGTAGTAGGAGTAGTAGTAGTAGGAGTAGTAGTAGGAGTAGTAGTAGTAGGAGTAGTAGTAGTAGTAGTAGTAGGAGTAGTAGTAGTAGGAGTAGTAGTAGTAGGAGTAGTAGTAGTAGGAGTAGTAGTAGGAGTAGTAGTAGTAGGAGTAGTAGTAGTAGGAGTAGTAGTAGTAGGAGTAGTAGTAGTAGGAGTAGTAGTAGTAGGAGTAGTAGTAGTAGGAGTAGTAGTAGGAGTAGTAGTAGTAGGAGTAGTAGTAGTAGGAGTAGTAGTAGTAGGAGTAGTAGTAGGAGTAGTAGTAGTAGGAGTAGTAGTAGTAGGAGTAGTAGAAGTAGGAGTAGTAGTAGGAGTAGTAGTAGTAGGAGTAGTAGTAGTAGGAGTAGTAGTAGTAGGAGTAGTAGTAGGAGTAGTAGTAGTAGGAGTAGTAGTAGTAGGAGTAGTAGTAGGAGTAGTAGTAGGAGTAGTAGTAGTAGGAGTAGTAGTAGTAGGAGTAGTAGTAGTAGGAGTAGTAGTAGTAGGAGTAGTAGTAGTAGGAGTAGTAGTAGTAGGAGTAGTAGTAGTAGGAGTAGTAGTAGTAGGAGTAGTAGTAGTAGGAGTAGTAGTAGTAGGAGTAGTAGTAGTAGGAGTAGTAGTAGTAGGAGTAGTAGTAGTAGGAGTAGTAGTAGTAGGAGTAGTAGTAGTAGGAGTAGTAGTAGTAGGAGTAGTAGTAGTAGGAGTAGTAGTAGTAGGAGTAGTAGTAGTAGGAGTAGTAGTAGTAGGAGTAGTAGTAGTAGGAGTAGTAGTAGTAGGAGTAGTAGTAGTAGGAGTAGTAGGAGTAGTGTAGTAGGTAGTAGTAGTAGGTGTAGTTGGTGTTGGAGTAGTAGGTGGAGGAGTAGTAGTAGTAGTAGTAGGAGTAGTAGTAGTAGGAGTAGTAGTAGTAGGAGTAGTAGTAGTAGGAGTAGTAGTAGTAGGAGTAGTAGTAGTAGGAGTAGTAGTAGTAGGAGTAGTAGTAGTAGGAGTAGTAGTAGTAGGAGTAGTAGTAGGAGGAGTAGTAGTAGTAGGAGTAGTAGTAGGAGTAGGAGTAGTAGTAGGAGTAGTAGTAGGAGTAGTAGTAGGAGTAGTAGGAGTAGTAGTAGGAGTAGTAGTAGGAGTAGTAGTAGGAGTAGTAGTAGGAGTAGTAGTAGGAGTAGTAGTAGTAGGAGTAGTAGTAGGAGTAGTAGTAGGAGTAGTAGTAGGAGTAGTAGTAGGAGTAGTAGTAGGAGTAGTAGTAGGAGTAGTAGTAGTAGGAGTAGTA
>NC_091588.1:8996737-9004237 GCF_042767895.1 Penaeus vannamei
GTATAACAACACATTAAAAAATACTCATTTGTCCCATATTAGGTTTAGCTCACATCAGAGTTGGTCACATTTTGGGGGGTGTTGACCAACATATAAGTTGCTACTTTTAAATCTTCCTTTTTATAGCTTCCATTCTATCTTCAAACTTTACATGGCATGCCACTCTAAAGTGTAACCAATAGGCTACAAAATGAGGCCATAAATGATAGCATAGCTCCCTATACTTTTATCATAATCAATGTAGAAGAGTTTGGCAGAAATGTCTCTATGACAGAAATATCATTTAACCAAAAATGAAAAATTTCTTGTAACATATTCTGATAAAAACCACATAACATAATACATCTTACAATATATCATTACTCAAAATCAAATGAGTAATGCTCACCTTATGAAAAATACAGACACAGCAAAGGTGTCGCTAAAGAAGAGATAGAAATGTATGAAATGCAAGAGAACCCAATGGTAACTGAGAATATATTATGTTGGGAAAGACTGGGGATGCCACCAGCCTATTGGTGCAATGGTTGATGATGATGATAATACATACATGGAAATAATTTTGTGTGATGGGTGTTCCACAAAATTCAAAGATCCCATAATAAATTTCAAATCACAATAATCTGCACCTAAGAAGGATTATAAACTTAGATTTGGCTTAAACTAATTAGTCTAAGGTAACTGCTTATATGCTCATAAAGGTAAGAGTCTTAGATTTTTAATTTTGGCAATCTAAATTCATTAAAAAAATCAAGTGTACATATAGCTGTTAACTGGCTATGTTTGAGAAACAGATTTTTGCGATCTGATTGGCTGGTAAATCTGAGTATGTGCAACATCAGCCTCGCTCTGATTGGTTGTAATATGGAAGCAGGAGCATCCCAATCACTTTGAATCATGGAAACCTTTCGTTGAAAATTGGAAATGAATTTTTGAACTTTCTTGAGCTTAAAGCAGCCATAAAGCATTTGAAGTTGGAGCACAATATCAATGTTAGGTTTAGGTTTAGGTTTATTTAGGTTAGGTTTGGTTTAATTAACTGACTGGTGTTTGCAGTTAAAAAATGGCAAAATAGTCAGTCTAATAGTAATGATGTACACAGGAACTGCATGTGGCGCCCCCTGGATATGAGCACTTTACAGCAGAATATGTTTCCCGAATGTTTCCGCTTCACGGCACAATATCCACTGCCTTAAAAAAATAACAACAACAATAATAGGTTGATGCCGAATTCATCACCGCAAAACCTGGACATTTCAATCCCATTATTCCATTCGCATTTTAAAAACTAACCCATTACGAAAATAAAAAAATAAAAATGACAATAAATCTCAAAAAAAGTAAAGATTAACATATTTCCATTCCATTTCAGTGACGACTGCCTGACAAGTTCCGGTGATCAGCTTACGTTGTAGACCATTATATCATATCTAATAACACTTTTATTGACTCACCCCACTTCATAAACATACAAGACACATTCTACTAAACGAGATTATCCAATTTCTTGCAAATTATTTACGAAATTAATTACTTTCAGAAGACACCTTTGCCACCAATAAGCAGCCTTGTCAACCAATCAGGAAGGAGAAAGCTAGGCGACGAATCAAGTTTAAGGTTTCATGGACGTTTAGGTTATCCTTTGCCGAATCAAGAGGGTGGTTTCATACTCTACATAGGGATAGTTCTTATAATTGTTTATCTGAAAAATTTCTTTTCACATATAAAAGATAGTAAATATAACGACGTTCAACATATGTTTATAAAAAAAATCTTCAAATATCTATGCAAAAGAGAAACTAAAAGATTATTGAAGATATTTTGGATATGAAATAACGTATTATTTTACTCCCATTAGCAGATATGCAGCTTCCGGTAATGTATCACTTTTAATCATTGTAGTTTTTGATATTGCAATGATAGGAATAACAATGCCATCATCGTCATCATAATGATGACTAAAATAATTATGTGAAACATAATGTTAATTATCATAATGATGATGATAATTTTGATAATAATGATGATGAAAATAATGAAAATTATAACAATAATGATGATGATAATGATGATAATAATATCAATAATGACCATGATAATCATATTGATAATAATAACAACAATAATAATAGTAATAATGATGATGATAATAATAATAATAATGGTAATAATATAATAATAATATTCATGATAGCAATAATAATAATAACAACAACAACAATGGTAATAATAATAATAATGATACTAATACTAATAATGATAATAATGATAATGATAATAATAGTAATAATAATAACAACAGCAGTAATTATAACAATGATAATAACAATAACCATACTGATAATAAATTCGTAATAATAATGATAATAATATTAATAATAAAAATAAAAGTAATAATACTGATTAAAAGGAGAAACTAATGATAATGATAAGATCAGTTATGATATTGATAACAATAACAATAATGATACTAATAATGATAACTACAAGTACTTTGAGAGCGCATACCTTCGGCAAGGCAATAAGGTCACTGATGCAATGAATATATTCTCACTTGAAGAATTACATTGAAATCAACCTCTTTCTCTTGTACACTGGAGACGTCCGGAAACATAACCTTCCTGATGGAGGTAATAAAGGTAATGATAATGATAATAGTTACCCCTATTGCCTTAACTGATGCAAATAAAAATAATCCTGGATCCGGATCATCACCACAAGTTAGCCTAAGACACACCTCTGGCAAAACACTTCATAAGAATATGTTCATAAAATTTTGAGTTATCCTGCTAACAAACAAACCAACTAGCTAACTAACCAACGCTACCAAAAACATAACCTATTCGGAGGAGGTAATAACAGTAATAATGATAACAATAATAATGATGATAATATTTATAATGGTAATGATAATGATGATAATAATGATGACAATAGTGATTCTAGTAATAATAATGATAATATTCATAATAATGATAATGATAATAACAACAACAATAATAATGATAACAACAACAACAATAATAATGATAATAATCAAAATTATTATTACTACTATTATCATTATCATTATTATTGTATGGATAATGATAATAATAACAATAATGATAATAATAACAATGATAAAATTATGAGAATAATAAAGATTATAATGACGAAAATAATGAAAATAATAAAGATTATAATGACGAAAATAATGAAAATAATGATAATTACACTACTAATAATATGATATGAAGAAAAAGAACATCACCACCACCAACAGCAACAATAGTGATAATGATAATAATGAAAATAATTATGATAATGAAAATGATAGAAATTATTATCATCATTATTACCATTATATTATTATTATTATTATCGTTATTATTATTAACATCATTACAGTGATAATAACAATAATGATGACAATAATAGTAATATGATGATGATGATGATAATGATAATAATGCTAACAATAACAACAATAACAATAACATTTTGATAATGATGATGATAATGATTAGAATAATAATGATAATAATAATAATTGTAATAATAATGATGATTATGATAATAATCATAATAATAATGATGATAATAATAATAACAATAATAATGATAATAATGATAATATTGATGATGATAATAATAATAATAGTAATTATTGTTATTATTGTTATTATAATGATGATGATGATAATAATAATAATAATAATAATAATAATAATAATAATAATAATAATAATAATAATAATAATAATAATAATAATAATAATAATAATAAAATAATAATAATAATAATAATAATTATTATTATTATTATCATTATTATTATTAATATTATTATCATCATTATCATTATTACTATCATTATTACTATCATTATTATTATTACTATTATTATTATCATTATTATTGTAATTATTATAATCAGCATTATTATTACCAGTATCAACAACAATGGTAATAATAATAACATAACAATAACATTGTTAATGATAAAAACAATAATAATGATATCAGTAATGATAATAACAAAAATAATATGAAAACGATAATGATGATAAAGACAAAAGATAATAATAATGATGATGGTAATAATAATAATAATCATAACAATGATAAGTCGTAAAAAGAATAGATACGCTTACAAAACAAAAATTATAACACTATCAATTAATACCATTAAAGCATTAAAACCACCACAACAAAAAATAGAACAAGAAACTAACAACAAGAAGAAATTACCAGCAATTATGCATAATGAAAAACATAACTGATGATAATAACACCCTTATCATTTCCTTATAACGCAATCTACTTTTTCTCAAGTATGTTTGATTAGCATTCAGTGTGTCAGTCAAATAGTGTGAAAGTCTGATAAATTTATGCGTCACTTTTTACACAGGCCCATTCAAGTTTCGATCATGTTAGTCCGAGTTATACTAAAATTTTGATCGAAATGCTTGAACAAGTTCATTCAAGTCTTGGCACAAGATTCTCGACCAATAGGATGGCAGTTTTCTTACTATACGGTGAGGGATTTTTCGTATAATTGTTTATGCTCAAATGTCAAAAAGGATGTTGAGTATAAAGTTTAAAAATCAATAACTTTGGAATTTCAATCAAAATATGATATTCAGACATATTTCTTGATAACCCTATGGTACTTTTAAACTATAATACGATATATAAAATTAGACAGGGTGTTTTTTTCTCATCATTCATATAATAAATATAAATAAAATAGTCGTTCGCACTTTCTGCATTTCTATCTATCTATGGACTTATTTTTGACTTGATTAATAAATACAGAATGGATAACAATGTGAAATTAGGGGAAAGCTGTTCGCATAAATTCCTTAATGACAGCAGCTGACAGCAGCTCACGACGGAGGCGTCAGCACCTCGTCAGCTGACTCTGATCAATGGCCACAAAACACAAACACAATAACGTGTGAGGAGGAATGGTGTGAAACAGAGCAACAGTGACGCAAAAACGCCCATTCTGCAACGTTGCGAGTCCCAACTAACTCCTCTTCAGGCAGTAACATCAGAAGGGAAAGTGTTGCATTGATCAATGGTTCCTCTTGAGTGCGTGTTGCGGCTGTGATGGTCCAGCATGGACTTCTCGGGAGGGGGCGGACAGCACCTCGGAGGACAGCACCTCGGACAACACCTTGGGCAACACCTCGATTATGGGCACGGCCTCAGCCAACAGCTCGGGCAGCTCACCCTCGATCATTCCTCGCGGCCTCCGTTGTGCCCTTCTGCGGGGACGAGGACGTCCTTCGGGGGCGAGGTCCTCCCCCGTGACACAGGGTGCGCCTCCGACATCTCCTTCGGCAGGAGCTTTTCACCCGCGGCCTTCCAGTCTGCAACGTCTCAGTTGCATGAGACTCATAGCCAGTTACAGCAGCCCTATTTGCAGCAAAGAGAGCAGGTGAGTTACAGCTCTTCTCCACTGAGCTCGAGCAACCCCAGTCTCCTAGGTGGGAGTCCAGTGCCAACCCAGCACCAGTTGTCCCCTAGTAATCTGGGCACATTGGGCCTGCAGTCACCCCGTCTTACTCCCATCCAGTCCCAGACGTCCTCCCCCATCAGGTCCTCACTGGGCACTGCACAGCTCAGTTCCTCCTCTATGACAGCAGGTATTCAGAAGGATACCTTGGCGCCAGATACACAAGGGTTTGTTGGCCACATGGGGGGCTCTCACTCACCAGTTCACTCCCAGTTGGGGCGAGCACAACTGGCATCCAGTCTGCCCACATCCTTACAACCACGACCCTTCCAGCCACAGCATACCCCCCAAAACCGCTTGAGTGGAGCCCAGTTAGGGTCAAGCTGGGGCAGTGTTGACAGTCAGAGTGCAAGTTATCAGGTTCCCCTCCAGCCTGGCTCAAATGAGAACAGTCAAGGCAGTGGTCTCGGGTATTCCAATTTAAGTACATACAACACCCATGTGGTGAATGGCCAAATGGCAGCAGGAATGCACTTGCAACAGGACATGCAGTATCAGAACCAGCTGCAGTTTGACAGTATGGGTTTCATGTCAATGCAATCACAGCAAATGCAGTATGGCGGTTTCACACAGTTGCAACAGACTTTTCCTCAAGAAACAAATGGCTTCCAGTATAATGTTGACTATATTGACAGTGCAGATCCAAATGCCTATCAGGATTATTACTATGACTATCAGTATAATAGTTATAATGGGTCAATGGATAGTCTGGACCCAAATTATTTAGGGACTCCAGTGGGTCGAGCTCCAACCCCATATGGGGATGAAACTGTAGATGACCTTGGACCCGAGGAAGTACGATGGTTCTACAAGATTGAAGCAGATAAGAAGTGGACACCCTTTATTGGTTATGATTCTCTTCGCATTGAGTGGAAGTACAGGGACCTTATGCAAGACACAAATCCTGGGGGGTCAAATGGCTCTCCTTATGGAAATGTGGAGAATGAGCAGCAATCACCAAAGGAAATGCAGGAAAAATCACAAGTTACCGAGAGAATTGTTGTTCGAGGAGGACTGTATGAGGTGGACGTGAAACATAGGAGATGTGAAAGTATTTATTGGAAAGGTATGTACCAGGCTATCAGTGAAAGATTCTTCCTTTTTTTCTTGTGGTTGTTTACTTGTATGCAAAGGTTTGAAAGAAATGGTCCTACAATACAAATTTTACTGGAAAACATGATAATTGTTATGAAGTGATGCATTTCAAAATTCTTCTTGTTTCACAAGAATCCTAAAACAAAGTTTTATGACCTTCCTTCTTTCAAAATCAAACTTTGTTTTTACTTTCATAGGTGAAGTATTCATGATCTGTCGTGGCACATGGTTTTATGAAGGTGCATGGGGTCCTGTTGAAGAAATGCTTGCAGATCGTTTGGAAATGGAACATTTAACACACTTCAGAGGGCATTTGCTAACATCTCAACGTGTAGATGATACAACGAAAGAAAGTAAGTTTAGAGGGTACTGACTGTTATTTCTAAATGTGAAATTTACATTTCAGTGCAGACTATTATATTACAAAGACATAATTCTAAGTTTCCTGAGAAACCTTTTCATGTAAGTTGTTATTGATGTCATAATACAGCTGGCAATATTTTCTGATTGAAGCCATCATTCAGTTCATTTCAGTAGCTGGCAGTTGGTAGTATTTGATGTGATTTGTCAGTTTTCTCTATGAAATTTTGGTAAGATACTCATAGATTCCACTAATGCAGTGTTCATCAGAAATGCATTATAAATCCACCAAATTATCAGAAATATGATGGGTTTATTTATACTAGTCATTATTACTTTTACTGTTTTAATCATTGTTTTATTTGTTTCTAGTTGTACATTCCTTATCACTGCCTGAGGGTCAAGTAGACTGGTTTAGTGCCTCAGAGATATACCTCTCATCTGATGCGACGCCATCCAGGTTAATGAGATCTGTTGGCAAGAAACTAGGCTTCCAAAAGAGTGAGTGTTTTTTTTAGACTTAGATGGAATACAGATTA
>NC_091588.1:9031737-9034237 GCF_042767895.1 Penaeus vannamei
TGACACTGGTGCCTATAGCATGAGCAGCTAAAAGTCCTTAGCATATTGTACTGGTTATCAGGGTCTTTTTTGCAAAGTTGTATTTGGCATCTTAGGCTGATGACTACAAATGATGAGTGCGTTTTAAATAGCTTTTTCAAGCAGACAGAGTGAGATGAAATTAATTTTTTTTATATGTATATTAAGACTGTGATACAGTAAACCCTCACCATAAGCACAGAAAGGCAAGATCACTGAAATAGGATCTAGTTTAATCTACCACTGTTATTTTTATTTTATTGATATTAATTACTCCATCATGATATCTATAGAAGCACAATGGAGATAGCTTATTTGATGATAAGCAATTTGTATGAATAATTCAGCTTTGGTCTGGTTTATATGCAAAAGTGTTGAGAGTTTAAAATGTGTGTGCTAAGTCCTAAAATAGATTGGACATCAAGTATGTTCAGTAGGGTTTTGGGACTAGAGATAAGAATGAAAAATAAAAGATGCAGAGGCGTGTATGAAAATACTGAAATGATTCTTTCTGCTATATTCTGATTTTTATAGCAGGTGAAGCAGATACAAACTTCCATTATAAACAGACACCTTTCCTCTCAATATTTTTCAAATCTTATTGAAACCCATTAATGTGCATTGGAAGCCCATTCTATAAATTGTATTTAAAACAAAAGAATCAAAGAACAGGTCAGACATAACCCAAAAAAGCCCATTGCTATTTTATGGATCGTAGAAAGATTTTCCTGAAAAGAGAGATAGGAGTGTCAGTCTCTTATGAGAAGAATAAAGCGATGTTGAATGCTGACTTTGTAGTGTAGCAAGATACTGTATTCTGATGCTATTGTGAGGGTTATTGTATTGTGTATGGACTAGCCAGTGATATGCCTGCATTTCTAAGAGTTGTGTATATGTTAAAGTGTTATTATATACTGTTTAATGATCTCATGGTTTACTGTCTTACTTTATGATAGTATCACAGATTAACAAAACTCTATCTTCTTTTCTATCTCTTATTTTGTCTTTTGAAGTTCCTTTGCCGAGTGTATGAGGCAAAGCATCAAAGTTTTTGATAAAGTAAGAGAGGATACATTTTAGCTCTTAGGACATAACTGACAAAGCTGAATGAACTCTTTCATTCTTTCTCTTGCAGCTAAATTTCATCAAATGGTATGCTAATGTGTGATGAGGGAGAGACCGGCTCTGTGTTATAGGGAAGTCTGTTTCGCTTTGGGTACTTAAGGGTCACAATCCCCTCAAGTGTTACAGTGACAGGGAGTCATGATCACGACAAAAGTATCTGTGACACATTTTCTGCCATTGCAAACTGAGAGATGTATTAACATTATATACTGATGATGGTAAACTCTTGAACTGATAGTCTCTGGTCTGTCTGTTTGGTAGTGAATTCTTTACATTTCTGATATAAGTTGAAGGTCTGTGTGTGTGTGTGTGTGTGTGTGTGTGTGTGTGTGTGTGTGTGTGTGTGTGTGCGTGTGTGTGTGTGTGTGTGTGTGTGTGTGTGTGTGTCTGTGTGTGTGTGTGTGTGTGTGTGTGTGTGTGTGTGTGTGTGTGTGTATGCGCGTGCGTGCGTGTGTGTGTTTGTGTGTGTGTGTGTGTGTGTGTGTGTTTTTGTTTATGTGCGTGTTTTGCACAAATGTTAGTATTTAAGTGTATATATCCATGTATGTCCGTAAGCTTCATGAGTTTGTACACTTGGCTAGAAAAGTTTATGTTCAAAATTTACTGACTTTCTAAGGGAAAAAAAAGTAAAAGTATCTGGCAACAGAATTCAGGAGTAAACAAAGACAGTGTTACTGAAGCAAATTTATCTAAAAAATATAACATGCCATAGTAATATTGAAATAATTGCATTTGATATGATAGAACAAAATAGTTGGGTGAATGAAAACATACTCTTTTAATGGATGCATATGATTGCTTCATGGGACCTAGGTCATTTCATGCAAAAGAATCCAATATTTTTTATTCAGATGATTTGATATTTAATCTCCTTATACATGTTAGACAAAATATTGTAATTTTGATTTTATTATTAAATTATAATAAAAATAGGGCACATTAGAACTCACAGTAAAATATGCAATACTTGACCTCTGTTAAGTATTGAACCATCTTCCATAGTAATAGTTGTTTCATAATATTCCATACACACTCATCCAAAACCAGAAGAGTGGTCAGTTAGTCAATAATCAAGTGATAGTTTTATCAAATATTTATGCTGATAGCATAAGCATTAATAGATTGATATGAACTGAAAAAAATCATAAGATACTTGCCTTCATAAAGTGTTTAGAAAAATATGCAGTGAAGTAAGGTTGCTAGATACTACTTTTCTGAGTGACAGTTGTTATATTTTATATATAACTGTACATTTGTGTGTGTGTGTGTGCATGTGTGCGTGTGTGAGTGTGTGTGCGTGCGTGTGTGTGCGTGTGTGTGTGCGCGCGTGTGTGTGTGTGTGTGTGTGTGTGTGTGT
>NC_091588.1:9041737-9044237 GCF_042767895.1 Penaeus vannamei
CCCTGAATTGCTATGGTTATATACTGTAAATTGATAAAATGTGCTATATTTGAAAGCTGGCTGATATGATGGTAACCCCCGTGGAAGGGCTAAGACCTCTTATTACAAGTGTCTAAATTTTAACTTAGTTAAAAGAGATTTATAGCAAAGGTCAAGCATGTTAGGTGATACAAATGAAAATGGTAGCAGTGTATTTCATTGTACTTCACAGTTTCTCAAAAAAAAAAAAAAAAAAAGTTTCTGCATGTTGTAGCCTTAGTATATATCAATTCAGTATTTCAGAGTAAACCTAGGTTAGTTCTTCTCTCTTATATCCTATTATATGGTTTACTATCGTTATTCTCAACATAGAAAGAGCACGTTTTGTCAGTTCTAGCCTGTTGTTAACAAAAAAAAAATAATGGAGGAAAACTCCTGATGCATATAAAGGCAAGACATTTTAGGAAAAAGCAAAAGTAATTACAAATATCTTGAGAGATGTATTCTGACATCTCATTTTGTTGATAAACTTGCCAATAACATTATTTTCGAAGATTGATCTGTGCAATCGGTAAAATTTATTTATAAAAGCAAATTTTCTGAAAATTTGATTGGTTAGTTATTCGATTTCGGATTATTTGTATTATCTTCTCTTTTTTTCCCCCCTGTAAAGGTACACTAAACATGGGAGGCAGTCATCCTTAGGAAACAGACTTAAGTAGACAATCAGAAATCACAGTACCCTAAAGAAATGATTCATGTCATCTCTATATTGGTTGTATTAAAACCAAAGATTATGCCGAAAATTTAAATTATATAGAAATCTCACAGACTATTTCTTAGACTTGAATCAGGTGTAATCATAGTATTAATGATATTTCATAAAGTAAGATGGGTTAGCAGATATATAGTGAAAGTGTTATATTTGTAAAGACTATATACCAGTTATGTCATGACAACTGCAAGGACATAAGGCAGTATTCAGAAAGGAGTCTTTTTATCAGGATTCCATCAAAATCGTGCGACTGTTTGCCATCAATAATTACTGTTGTATAGACCGCAGAACGTCAATTTGCTTACAGATAGCATAGTAACATATATCTTTCATGGGCTATCATAAGATAGGCAGCACAGATAATCAAATGTACTATAGGTCTTGTAGTCTTGTTGTAGGAGACTAAAAGTGTTAGTTCTCTTCAATCTCATGCCTTTTGGAATAAATGGATGGATAGAATTTATTATTGGATTCAGGAAGAGAGTAGTGCATGTACATGTACCTTTTTTCTAATTTATCTTACTTGTTCAATTATATTTGGATAACTTTGTTTATTTCTGATGTATTGTAAATATATCTCCTTACATTCATTTCTTTCCATTCATTTTTGTAAAGAGAGTATGGATAGGACTAGTGACTTCACTGTATGTTTCTATGTTTGATGACCAACAGAATCAAAAACTGATAAAAGAAGTCAAGTCATTTTTCTTTGCTGTTTTTTATATATATTTTATTTTTTTATGAGAGAGGAAAAGAGAAAGTATCCCCCCTAAAACACATATATATTTTTTTTTTATCAAACTCTTGGTTAATATGTGTATGTGTATGTTATTGTATAATCAAATTTTATAAAGATTTCTTGCATACACTGTCTGCTTAATGACTTTCAAAAATTTATAGTTTTGCATGATCTTGATAAATGACCTGTCATCATGCTAATTGTAATGTAATGATATTCTGTGTGGTATGAATACTTTCCCATGTAATGACTTCTCTTTTAGTCATAGCATAGCAATAAATGTTTTCTTTTTTCTCCTTTTTCATATAAATGTAGACTTTTATGATGAAATCATTTTTGTATAAATCCCTCTATTTTTTCCATGACAGTTGAGTATTCAAAACTAGAAGGATATTGTGAATTAGTAGCCAAAAGTTACTTTCCATATGTGATCTAAAATGACCATAATTAATTCAAGCAGCGCAAACTGTTGTCAACATCTTTATCCCTGCCATAGCAACAGCAACGGTGAGGCGTTGGAGATGGCAGTGTGTGTTGGTGGCAGCCGTGGATGCGACAATATTCTTTTCCTTCTCTCCTCTCTTCTCCCTCTTTTGTATACAAATATTTTTGTATAGTTGTAGAGATAACTGTGTTGGCTTTCTTTCTGTAATTTTCCTTCTGTATCTTCTTTTCCTTCTTTTAAAATGGTTTGTTCCCTGAGAGTAGATTTCTGAGTCTTTTGTAGTTTAAAAGAATGACAATTGCATAGCTATTAGGTGGAAAAGTCAGTGACTGACTGGCATCTGAACTGTCTATTCAGCAGATTTTTCATAGCTTGATCTTATATTGCCAGCCAGATACTGATTGGCTGATCAGGCAATCAGTATCTACAACCCCTCAAACACCAGCCACTTGGTAAATCTGTGTTCAGTATCAGCTCGTCAGTAACCCTCACTCAGATATTTGCTCACTGGGTATAAGCTCTACACGGTAAAGTAGATGTGTTTGTTTTCACAATTTTTATA
>NC_091588.1:9056737-9059237 GCF_042767895.1 Penaeus vannamei
TCTCTCTCTCTTTCTTTCTCTCTTTCTCTCTCTCTGTCTCTTTCTCTCTCTCTTTCTCTCTCTCTCTCTCTCTCTCTCTCTCTCTCTCTCTCTCTCTCTCTCTCTCTCTCTCTCTCTCTCTCTCTCTTCTCTCTCTCTCTCTCTCTCTCTCTCTCTCTCCCTCTCTCTCTCTCTCACTCTCTCTCTCACTCTCTCTCACTCTCTCTCTCTCTCTCTCTCTCTCTCTCTCTCTCTCTCTCTCTCTCTCTCTCTCTCTCTTTTCTCACGTTTTTTGTCAGTTTTATCTTTTTTATTTTTTTATTTTTCTTTCTTTTATCCAGATATTCATGTAGGGAGAGGTTAGGGGATGCGATACGCTAATATTTAAATGAAAAAATATATAACAAAGGAACTGGACTGGCAATGTCCTATGGTTGCTACAGGGGTAGCGATGCTTAGTTAGTTTGTTGGTTAGCAGGATAACTCAAAAAGTGATGAACAGAAAATTATTAAATTAATTTTTTTACCAAATGCCATTAAATCTTAGTGGTGATCCGGATCCAGAAATTTTGTATAGAGATTCCTACATAGACCGAGGAGACCCATTAGGACTATATGATTCCTTCTGGAGAGGAAACGGAAAGCTCATAAATATAATAGTGCTATCAGATTCCGACAGACACCGAGGAGGTCCAGCAGTATTATTCTATTCCTATAGAGACCTATAGATCGACACCCGAGGGAGGTTTGGTCAAAGAAACTTGGTACCAATTGCGGAATACAGGATCATGTAGAGAATGATAGGGCATATGAAGAACTGGACGTCTGCCGGGGATCCCCCGCTGCGTTTGGCCCATGGGGCAAAGGGGCAAAAAAATCAGCAGGATCAAATATTATTGGTACCACCTGAAATAAAGTTCATATACTTCAACACATCTGAGATAGTTCAGAATGGACAAATTACCTGCTGCATGCCCACCAGACAGGTCCAAAAGTGACCCACCCCCTCTGCTCTGGCAAAACTGATTTAGATGAAACGAAAGGTTTTGAATAAAAGGTAACATTCCACCAAGTATAATGTGACCTTGCCAGCCGCATTAGGCCCGCCACACACCCAAAAAGTGACTAAAAAAATTCTGGATCAAACATTATTGGTACCACCTGAAATAAAGTTTATATACTTCAACACATCTGAGAGACTACATAATGGACAATACCAGACAAATTACCTGCTGCATTATGCCCGCCAGACACGCCAAAAAGTTGACCCCATGCAGTGTTCTGGCAAACTTGATATAGATAAAACATGAAAGGTACTGAATGAGAGTACTATTGAATGAAAGGTAACATTCTACTAAGTACAAAGCGACCCTTGCCAGACATACTATATATATATATATATATATATATATATATATATATATATATATATATATATATATATATATATATATATATATATATATATGGATGGATGGATGGATGCATATATTTATGTACGCACACACACACACACACATATATGTGTTGGTGTGTGTGTGTGTGTGTTTATTGATGTCGGTATATATGTATATATATATATATATATATATATATATATATATATATATATATATATATATATACATACGGTTTGGTCTTAGATGATCCATTTTTCCAAAATTTTAGATCGAAATATCTAGATATTTTTTTCTTAAACAAAATTTCGTTCTAATTTTCATAAAACTGTGTATCTAGAATTTTTGGGTAGTTTCCCCTCATCGTAGACTACGCTCGGTTTTGCACATTTTCTCTTTTCTGTAGCGTGTTATTTTCTAGTTTTTTTCTTTTATTTTCTTATTTTTATAGATTTGTTGACAATTTTACTGAAAAAAATCATATAGAAGTGCATAACCTTTGATACTTTTAATTCAGTTGATCGCTTTTTAAAGTTGTCATTACTTTTTCTCAAAATTCGTAGGTAGTTTCATTCGTTCGTTTTCTGTATCCCGGATTTATGGGATTTTTATTTTATGTGCACGACATATGGAATGGTTATTTTGTGTTCCAGACTTGTGGGAAAGTTTTCGATGTCGAATTTATGGGCAGATTTTATGAATGCCGGATTTATGACATGCATTTCTAGAGATGATTCCGAATTCATGTTTTTTTTCATGGTCACCTCATCCGAAGTTAATGAGCACATTGATTGCCTATACCCGCTCTTCATAATAAGGAATAATCAGTGACCCTTACTGGAAATCAGTTACCAAACTTTCTAGAAAGAGAAAGGGAAATGCGTCGTTATATGATTAAAAACATTAACTACCCTTCTTTTTTTTTCTTTTCTTTACGGCTTTTAAAATCCGTGTTTGGACATAGGCCTTCCCCAGACTTGCCCACGTCCCGTCTCCAGCCTTCCGGCACCAGTACTTCTGGAACTTGAAGTCATCTCTCGAGCGGGTTTTCTGTCGCTCTCGATCTCTAGTATGTCCTCGTGGGGTCTTGTGTGTTATGCGAGCCGTCCATTTCTTTCCTCTCT
>NC_091588.1:9069237-9074237 GCF_042767895.1 Penaeus vannamei
CTTCACCTGTTCACCTAACGCCGTGTCTCCTTCACCTGTTCACCTAACGCCGTGTCTCCTTCACCTGTTCACCTAACGCCGTGTCTCCTTCACCTGTTCACCTAACGCCGTGTCTCCTTCACCTGTTCACTTAACGCCGTGTCTCCTTCACATGTTCACCTAACGCCGTGTCTCCTTCACCTGCTCACTTAACGCCGTGTCTCCTTCACCTGCTCACTTAACGCCGTGTCTCCTTCACCTAATGCCTTAACCACTTCACCTAATAACCCAATGCTCTAATTCGGTCACCTACTCTCTTCACAGCCTCACCTAACGCCGAACCCTCACTACATTACGTTGTGACTCCCTCTCTCTCTCACCTATTCCCCTTGCTCCCTCCCTCACCTACTTAAGGTTCCCCTTCTTTTTCTTCCCCCCTTTTCTCCCTCACTTACCGCCTCCCTTTTTCCCTCATTTCCCCCCTACATTTCTAAATCACCCCGTTTCCTCCCCTCTCCCTTTCTCCCTCTTCCCCACCCCCACTTTGCTTTCCCCCTCCAATCCCTGCCTTTCTCCCTCCCCCCGTCCCTTTCTCCCATCCCTCCTCCCCTCCCTTTCTCCCTCCCCCCTTCCCTCTCTCCTCTCCTCCCTCCTCCCTCCCTTTCTCACTTCCCCTCCCTCTCTCCCTCCCCCCTCCCTCTCTCCCTCCCCTCCCCCCTCACCTAGAGTCTTCCTGATGAGGTACAGCTGATCGACGTCCGACTTCCCCGGCCAGAGCGCCTCGCCCCGCACGAGCTCCGCCATAACGCATCCTATGGCCCACACGTCCACCGGGGGCCCGTACTGCGTGTCCCCCACCAGGAGCTCGGGGGCGCGGTACCACCGGGTCGCCACGTAGTCGGTGTAGTTCTCGCCCGGGCCTGCGGGGGAGGGGGAGGGGGGAGGTTAAGGGGGTTGAGGCAGAGGCGGCGTCCAGTCCAGTGATAGTAACAATGATAATAACATTATTATTATTTCTACTATTATTATTATAATAATTTTCATCATTATCATTATCATCATGATGATAATGATGATGGTTGCTATTACCATTATTATTATCATTATCACTATCATCATTGCTATTATTATCATCATTATCATTATTATTATAATTATTATTATCACCATTACCATTATTATTATTATTACAAGTAATACTATTATCATCATCATCATCCTTTTCATTAGTAGTAGTAGTAGCATCAGTAGAATCAGCACTTTATTATTATTATCATTATTATTATTATTATTATTATTATTATTATTATTATCATTATTATTATTATTAATACTCTTATTGTTATCATTATCATTATTATCAGCAGCATTTTTTATATAAAATAACAATATAAGAACAACGAATCATTTGATATGCAAAACAATAAATATTATTCGATGAAAGTAAATAATAATATTAATAATAAAATAAAATCCATACTTAATCAGAGAATGACATAAATGAAAGACTAAATAATATGTATTTCTAAAAAAACAAAGCTCTGTGGACCTCTTCTCTCCTTTTGCTTCTTCCTCCCTCTCCCTCTACTTTTTTCCTTTTCTCTCCCTTTCTCCAGGTCTTTTCCCCTCTCTATCTCCTCGTTTTCTTTTACCTCCCTTTCTCTCCGTCTTCTTCTCTCCCTCTCCTCTTTTCATTTTCTCCCTTTCTCTCCGTCTTCTTCTCTCCCTCTCCCTCCTCTTTTCCTTTTCCCTCCCCTTTCTCCATGTCATGTCTTCCCTCTCTCTCCCTCTCCCTATTTTTCTTTCCTTCCCTTTCTCTCCGTCTTCTTTTTCTCCCTTTTCATCTCCTCTTCTCATTTTCTCTCCCTTTTCTCTCCGTCTTCTTCTCTCCCTCTCCTTTTCTCTCAATCTCCCTCCCCTTTTCGCACTTATTTACTCTCTCGCCATTCCTTCCATTCTCTCCGGTTTCCTCGCTTCTTCTTTCCTTCCCTCTACCTCTGCCTCTCCTTTTCTATCTATCCCTTTTTTCGTTTGTCTGTCGTTCTCTCTCATTCTCTCCTGACTCCTTCCCTTTCTCTATCTCTTCTGCCTCTCCTTCTCTCCCTGCATTTTCATTTTCTTTCCCTGTTTTAACTCTCTTTTCCTCCCATCCACTTCTCCAGCTCATTCTTCCTCTCCCTCTCCCTCTTTTTTTTCTTTACCCTCCCTCTCTTCTCACCTTCTTCCCCCTCCCCTTCCCCTCTCCCTCCTACCTCTTCCTCTGCCACTTTACCTCTTTCTCTCTCTCTCTCACCCTACCCACTCGCCCAACCTCCCTCTATCTCTCCCCACTACCTCTCTTTCCCTCTTTCTACCTTTTCCTCTCTCCTATTCTCTCTCATTCTCTCCCTCTTCCTCCTTTTGCCTCTTCTCTTTCCCTTTATCTCCTTCTCCCTCTTTTTTCCTTCCTCCCCCACTTCTCTTTTACCTCCCTCTCCTATTTTTCTTCCTTCCCCTCCCTCCATTCTCCTCTTCTTTCTCCTCCCCTTCCCCTCTCCCTCTTCCTCTGCCACTTTACCTCTCTCTCTCTCTCTCTCTCTCTCTCTCTCTCTCTCTCTCTCTCTCTCTCTCTCTCTCTCTCTCTCTCTCTCTCTCTCTCTCTCTCTCTCTCTCTCTCTCTCTCTCTCTCTCACCCTACCCACTATCCCAACCTCCCTCACTCCCCTTCTTCCCTCTCTCCCAATCTTTGCTCCATTCTCTCCCGACTCCCTTTCTTTCCCTCTCTCTCTCTCTCTCTCTCTCTCTCTCTCTCTCTCTCTCTCTCTCTCTCTCTCTCTCTCTCTCTCTCTCTCTCTCTCTCTCTCTCTCTGCTCTAACTCCTCTCTCTCCCAATCTCCCTCATTCTCTCCCGAATCCTTTTCTTTCCTCCCCCCCCTCCCCCCCCCTCTCTCTCTCTCTCTCTCTCTCTCTCTCTCTCTCTCTCTCTCTCTCTCTCTCTCTCTCTCTCTCTCTCTCCCTCTCTCTCTCTCCCTCTCTCCCTCTCTCCCAATCTCCCTCATTCTCTCCCGAATCCTTTTCTTTCCCTCCCTCCCTCTCTCTCTTTCTCTCTCTCCCTCTTTCTCCCCACGAACTCACTGAGCATTCTAGCGAAGCCGAAGTCACACAGCTTGACGACATCTTCCTTGGTCAGAAGGATGTTCTCTGGCTTGACGTCTCTGTGGATGCAGGAGGCGGCGTGGCAGAACTTGACGGCTTGGACCAGCTGGTAGATGATGCGCTTCGTCTTGTGTTCGGGGCAACTGCGGGAAGGAAAGGGGGGGGGGTAGTGATGTGAATATGATCCGTACATACAGTTCTGGATGTTTGTCTGTGTGCCTGTTAATATCTTTCTCTCTGTCTGTCTGCCTGTCTGTCTGTTTCTGTCTCTTTATCTCTCTCTCTCTCTCATATATGTATATATGTGTGCATAATGAATATATATGTATGTATATATGTTGTTTATGTTTGTATGTAGGTTTGTACATATACATGTACGTATGCATTTGTATATGTATGTATACATGTATGTATATGTATGTATGTAGGTTTGTACATATGTATGCACGTACGTATTTGTGTATATACGTATGCATGTATGTATTCATGTATGCATGTGTGCATGCATGTATGTATGTATGTTTTTATGTATATGTATGTATGTATTATGTAATGTCTGTTTTTTTGTGTATGAATCTATGTACAAATGCAAACATATTCACGTATATGATATACTGAAAACATTCCCGTGCACCAACCCTTTGGGGTGTTTCTCCAGCTCGTTGAGGACGGTGTGGTCGCAGAATTCGAAGACGAGGTGGAGTTTCCTCTTCCTCCTGAACACCTCGATGAGATTGATGAGGTTGGGATGCTTTAGTTGCTGCAAATAGAAAGGCCGAAGTGTTATTGCGTCTCTGGCTTTGGATTGCCTCGTCGCCTAAAGATTACAGGTTTTATTTCTTTTCGTGGAAATAAGTGAAGGTTTGGTGTAAGTTTTCCCATTATATTTCGGGTGAGTGACGACTTCCCTCTATTCTCGTGCGTCATGGCTGGAATTGCCTCGGTTGAATTTCATACCAAAAATACCAGCGACTCTGCAGGGGGCATCCTAACAGCCCCAGCTACACCAGCATTCCCATTAAAGTTCCCACAACAAACATTACAATAATTGCCAAGTTAAGCCGTCTCCCCCTGCCCAGCATAGCCCTACCCTCCCCCTGCCACATACACGTGTCATCCCTGCTCCACAGCCTTAGTGTGCCGTGGCAGGGATGGCGTGTGTGCCCGGTGTTGTGTTGTTTAATGGCAGGATTGCATGGCACCAGCGAAGGGACCCTGTCTGCCTCCCGCTCTCTCTGCCTGCCTCTGCCTCCCCAGCCCGCTTCGCCTTTATTATGTCCCTCGTGATCAATTTTCTTGCTACTTCTTCCTGCCTCTTACTTCTTCTATTTCCTTTTTTACTAGATTTTTTTCTCTCTCTCCCTTCGTCTGCTTCCTTCGCGAGCGGGTCTGCATCTCCTCTCAGTTCCCCGAATGCTTCGCTTTATTTTGTCTCCCGTGATCGCTTCCCTTGCTACTTCTTTCTGCCTCTTCCCTCTTCTGTTCCTTTATTGGGCCTGCTTCTCCCTCATCCTCCCTGCCTGCATTGCTTTTGTCTCTCTCTCTTTCCATTGCCTCTTCCTTATTCCGCCGGCCCCCCTTTTTTACCGAGTCTCATGCAAGTGCTTTATTCTTGTCACGATTCACCCTTTTCTCTCCTGAATGTTTTATCGCCCTTCCGCTTCTCCTTTCCTCAATCTGCCCCTTTCTCCTTCTGTCTGTTTCTTCTGTTTCTTCATCTGCTTCGAGCCATCCTACGTCCTCTCTCTTGCCTTTCTCTTTCTCCTTCTATTCCATTTTACAAGCTCCTTATTTCCTTCTATATCTAATTATAGCCGAAAATCTAGGAAAAAATGCTTCTTGAATTTTGTTTCGACTTTTAGCTGTGGTTATTTTTTCGAAGCTTT
>NC_091588.1:9171737-9174237 GCF_042767895.1 Penaeus vannamei
TCCCACGGTATACCTTCGAATATACTTATTGATGAAATGGTCCCCATAGCATTCTGTTAACCATATAGAAAACCGACGCCTTTGCTGGGAAAGCATATTTCAAACAATTTTAAGAGGAAATCATAGCCTTTCGCAGAGACGTGTAAAATTATTCTCATACATATCCCAGCGTCTCAGTCTCCCTTCGCCGGTTCTTCTCTTCCCTTTTCCGCGTTGCCACCAAACTGGTGCTTTGTTGACATCGTCGGCACACAATCACGCGTGTGGTCGTGGTTAATGTGCGGTGAATGTATGTGTGCGTCGTTTATCCACTTGTCCTGTGTAAATTATTTTTTCGTGTTTATCTAGTTGTATGTTGGTCTTATTGTAATGTGAATGTTGTTTTTAGGATCTGTCTCTCCAGGCAGCGGCGCGTGATACCGCTAAATGCTTGAAAGTGATATTATCATCATTAGCTCAAACAATTTCGGTTTGTTTTTATGGGCGAGACGTTAAATGAAGCAAAAAAATGGGGAAGCCACGCATCCCTGCGATACATTCGGTGCCATTGCACTGTATTTTCTCTGCGATGTCTTTTTATGCCAAAATGTGTCTACTTTTAACCAAAAATGTGTATACCCTGAACAACGAAAGTAAGCACACACTTTGAGTTCGATAAGAACAGTAGCTCTCAAAGGGGTAAACAGTATAACAACATGTCTATATATCATAAGAAAGTATAAGTTGATAGCCTTTCCATACCTGAATATCGAGTCATTACAGGTGGATAGTGTCTACCAATAAGGTTTATTTGACTCTACGGGAAAACTTTGCCATGTTTCACTATCTAAACTAATTTATCAAACTCTAGATAAAATTCAAAATGAGGTCTTGCATTATTATCCAGGTTGATAAATTTTGGTGAAGATGTAAAACTGAGAAACACTAACTTGTTAGAAAATATGCTAACATTATATTGACTTTTGATAAAGTTTGAATCTCTTGCTATGTACAACTATCAAATCAGGAAAATCTTTCTCTATCTATCTATCTATCTTCCTCTCTCTCTCTCTCTCTCTCTCTCTCTCTCTCTCTCTCTCTCTCTCTCTCTCTCTCTCTCTCTCTCTCTCTCTCTCTCTCTCTCTCTCTCTCACTCACTCTCTCTCTCTCTCTCTCTCTCTCTCTCTCTCTCTCTCCTCTCTCTCTCTCTCTCTCCTCTCTCTCTCTCTCCTCCCTCTCTCTCTCTCTCCTCCCTCTCTCTCTCTCTCCTCTCTCTGTCTTCTCTCCTCTCTCTCTCTCTCTCTCTCTCTCTCTCTCTCTATATATATATATATATATATATATATATATATATATATATATACATACATATATATATATCACACGCGCGCGCGCGCGCGCACATGAGAGAGAGAGAGACAGACAGACAGACAGACAGAGACAGAGAAAGAGAGAAAGAGAAAGAGAGAGAGAGAGAGACAGAGGGAGGGAGAGAGAGAGAGAGAGAGAGAGAGAGAGAGAGAGAGAGAGAGAGAGAGAGAGAGAGAGAAAGAGAGAAAGAGAAAGAGAGAGCAAGACTATGTATAAAAAAAAACATATTATATCCTTGCGCCTAATTCTGTACAGAAATAAAGCTCATCGTTTGGTTCTCCTCTTTGTGGCGAAGACAATTATGAAGGAGAAATCACAGACTGCAATGCATCAATATACATCTCTGTAATACATTTTCATCAGAATTGTATTGTATCGTACTGTGATAGCTTCTCATTCATATCTTCTATCATATTTTCTTTAAAGATATCTCTCACATCCATCGCAGAAGGCATGGTTCGTGAATTTTATGCATGAATCATGGCCCTCTAAGTAGTAAGAAAAATGCTATCTTAAGCATGAGTTAGCTTATCTTAATTTGTATAAATGGTGCTGTCCTTGGTGTGACTTTTGGTATCCTAGGTGTTTGAAATACTGTTTACTACTATTGTGTTGGTTTAAGTTTAATGAAATTATAATTAATGTTGTTATAGTAAACTAGTCTCATGGTTTAAGATAATTCATCTTAACACTGAATTATTTCTATCGATACTAATTTATAAACGATAATATGTTTTCGTAAAATGATCATGGCTGTCGACCGTAGTCAAGGTACACACTATACATTGTATCTTTGTACTCTTGTATCCTTTGCTCTGAGCTCATCTATTACCTCCCTCTCTCCCTCCCGTCCACCCCCTCCCTTACCTTTTCCCCCTCTCCATACCCTCTCTTCGCCCCCCTCCCTACCTCTCCCTTCCCTCCCCCTCCCGCCCCTTCAACACTCCTCCCCTCTCATCCCCCTTCCTTCTCCCTCTCATTTTCTCGACACCCCCTCCCCGTGTTTCTTCCTTTCCCCGTTCCCCTTATCGACACCCCTACCCTTGCCCCTCTTCCTCCCTCCTGCCCCCTCCTCCATACGCCCTCTCCCTCCCCCCCCCTCCCCTGGCCTCCCCCCCCCCTCCCCCTTCAACCAACGCCCACAAGGTAA
>NC_091588.1:9189237-9194237 GCF_042767895.1 Penaeus vannamei
GAGAGAGAGAGAGAGAGAGAGAGAGAGAGAGAGAGAGAGAGAGAGAGAGAGAGAGAGAGAGAGAGAGAGAGAGAGAGAGAGAGAGAGAGAGAGAGAGAGAGAGAGAGAGAGAGAGAGAGAGAGAGGAGAGAGAGAGAGAGATGGAGACGAAAAATGGACAGAGGGAGATAGATACGGAGGCAAAGACGAATGCAGACACAGACAAACGAAGAGGAAGCCAAACGCTAACCAGCATCTAGAACACACGTACCCTTCGCCATGACGATGACTTAACACCGATAGCCTATGTTCACAGACTAATCATCACGGCAACGTTAATAAGGAATCAATCAACTTAGCCCCTAATTAGTGCTGCGCCGCGATCAATACAGCTAACAGCCCACGAGCAACGGCGTCGAACTGGCAGCGACTACAGCAACCGCTGTCTTCGTTATATTCTGCAGACGCCGAACACACTTCAACAAGCAACAAGTGCCGCCGGCGTCGGAATCGGACAAGTTCCCGCGAGAATTACTGGGGACTTCCGGTGGTTGCTTCGTCCGGTGGTTATCTCGATCAATGGGTTGTTACGTTCAGTGTGTTGTTACGTGGTCGCTGCGTTGAGTAATTGTTGTTCCTGGTTGCCACTTTCAATGGTTCTCCTTCTGGAACAGCTGTCAGGTTCAATGGTTGCCGTGTCGAATGGCCAAGTTTAGTGGCTGGCTGTCGCCTTCAGCGGTTGTTATTCCAGTAGTTGACTTGACCTGTGGTTGTCAAGTACAGGGATTGTCACAGCATATTCCCGGGCAGTAGTTTGCTGTGTTGTATCGTTTCTCTGTATGTCTGCTCTGGTTTTGTTATTTTCCATTATCATTATCTGGTATTATTATCATCCTTATTCTTAGCATTATTAGTATTATCAATATCGTTAATATCATTTCCATCATTACTATCATCACTGATATTGTTATTATTATTATTATCATCATCATCACCATCCTCATCATCGTCATCATTATTATTATCATTATTAATATTGTTGTTGTTGTAGTTTTCACGATTATCATCATTATTATTACTATTACTATTATTATTATTAATATTGTCATTACTTTATGATGATGATGATGGTATTTATAAAGATAATAAGAATAACAATGAGCGCAAAACGGTGATAATAATAAAAATAATAGCAATAATAATAATATTATTATCATTAAAAAAAATAATGATAATAATAATAATAATAATAATAATGATAACACTAATAAAATCACGATGATGACAGTATATAAGACGGTTATTGATAACAACACACGAAAGAGAGAGAAAAAAATAAGTCAAATTTTATGACTAAAGTACAACAGTTCCATGTTGCTGCTCTTGTGTAATGGATTTTCTCGTAGAATTCTCTCTTCCGTTTGAAATTTCTCTCTCTCTCTCTCTCTCTCTCTCTCTCTCTCTCTCTCTCTCTCTCTCTCTCTCTCTCTCTCTCTCTCTCTCTCTCTCTCTCTCTCTCTCTCTCTCTCTCTCTCTCTCTCTCTCTCTCTCTCTCTCTCTCTCTCTCTCTCTGTGTGTGTGTGTGTGTGTGTGTGTGTGTGTGTGTGTGTGTGTGTGTGTGTGTGTGTGTGTGTGTGTGTGTGTGTGTGTGTGTGTGTGTGTGTGCGCGCGTGTGTGTGTGTGCCTGTGTGTAGTGCAATGAACGTTCTGGTCTTGCAATCTTGCTGACCTGCGTTCGATCCTGCGCGGCACCAGTGAAGGTAACCCCGGCCATTCCTTGCACACAGGGGGAGATTTAGAAGCAAAATAAAACAGAAAGTATGTCACAGC
Source organism: Penaeus vannamei (assembly GCF_042767895.1). Taxonomy (NCBI): domain Eukaryota; kingdom Metazoa; phylum Arthropoda; class Malacostraca; order Decapoda; family Penaeidae; genus Penaeus; species Penaeus vannamei. The sequence goes on from NC_091588.1 coordinate 9,191,047, forward strand.
AAAGAATATGCATTGTAAGAAATGGAACTGAAACTAAATCTTTATAAATCCTAATCTTTATAATCTCTCTCTCTCTCTCTGTCTCTCTCTCTCTCTCTCTCTCTCTCTCTCTCTCTCTCTCTCTCTCTCTCTCTCTCTCTCTCTCTCTCTCTCTCTCTCTCTCTCTCTCTCTCGTCTCCTCTCTCTCTATCTCTCCTCTATCTCTATCTCTCCTCTCTCTCTCGCTCTCTCTCTGTCTCTCTTCTCTCTCTCGCTCGCTCTCTCTCTATCTATCTCTCTCCTCTCTCTCTCCCTCTCTACTCTCCTCTCCTTTCCTCTCCTCTCGTCTCCTCTCCTCTCCCTCCTCTCTCTCTCTCTCTCTCTCTCTCTCTCTCTCTCTCTCTCTCTCTCTCTCTCTCTCTCTCTCTCTGTCTCTCTCTCTCTCTCTCTCTCCCTCTCTCTCCTCTCTCTCTCGCGCTGTCTCTCCTCTCTCTCTCTCGCTGTCTCTCCTCTCTCTCTCGCTCTGTCTCTCCTCTCTCTCTCTCTCTCTCTCTCTCTCTCTCTCTCTCTCTCTCTCTCTCTCTGTCTACCTATCTATCTATCTATCTATCTCTGTTTCTCTCTCTATCTCTCTATCTATCTCTCACTCTCACTCTCACTCTCTCTCTCTCTCTCTCTCTCTCTCTCTCTCTCTCTCTCTCTCTCTCTCTCTCTCTCTCTCTCTCTCTCTCTGTGTGTGTGTGTGTGTGTGTGTGTGTGTGTGTGTGTGTGTGTGTGTGTGTGTGTGTGTGTGTGTGTGTGTGTGTGTGTGTGTGAAAACACAATGCTTTGACACGCACACGCATCCCTATTATATATATCAACAGTCTTAGATAAGTAATACGTTTACCGCGCATGCAAGTCTCTCTCTCTCCCTCTCTCTCTCTCTCTCTCTCTCTCTCTCTCTCTCTCTCTCTCTCTCTCTCTCTCTCTCTCACACTCTCTCTCTCTCTCTCACACTCTCTCACTCTCTAACTCTCTCCCTCCCTCCCTCCCTGTGTGTGTGTATGTGTGTGTGTGTGTGTGAAAACACGATATTCTTACACGCACACTCATTCAAAATTCCATATATACCAAAATGTTAAATCAACAGTCTTAGATATGTAATTCGTTTACCGCGCATGGAAGTCGCATCACGTGCATGGTACTTGTTTGCGTCAAGAATTCCAATAGCGAAATTGACAAAAAAGAAAAAATAATAAAAAAGAAAAAAAAATCTAACAGCAACCCAAACATGGTAAGGGTTTTTTTTCGGACCCAAGTTTCGCGTTGAAGGCGTAATATTTGAAATATATACATCTGTCAGTTTAACTATCTAACTCTCTATACATATACCCGGGTGTATGTGCGTGTTCGTTTTTTTTTTCTTGTGTGTGCGTGGTCGCATAAATCTGTGTATAATCCTCCTTCCACATTATCAGAGGTGGAAAACCGGTTTGGTCGAGTCGCCATCCAGATTCCGTGCTGTTCTTAGTGTTTAACGCATATTTTGCACAAAATGCTGACTCGTAATCACGCGAAACCTTAAGATATTTTCAAAATACTTTCCACAAGAAAAAATGTCGGTTAACGTTTAATCTAGAATTTATCTGCATTTAAGATCGACATATTTTGGCACCTAACTGTTTAGTGTTGCTTGAACATCACTTTATTGCAGTGCACAAAGTGTTTCATTTGAAAGAAAAACATCAATATAGTAGTTAACAAGGAATATATTTTCTTTTCCTAAAAGAACAGAAAGATATTATTCCCCCCTATACAGTGCATGAGCTGATTAGCAATCTTTTGAATTGATAAGCCTTACGTATTCGGTTTACTATTTTCCATTTTCTACCATTTTTACCATTTCCATTTATCTACCATTTAAGCATTTTTCACATTGAAATCTCTACCGGAATAATGTGCTGAATGTTCGCGCGTTTGTTGTTGCCTCTTTTCGTGCTTGAGTTCTTCCAATCGCAGTTAAAATCCGAAAGACTTCTGAAGGAAAAAAGTAATAGTTGATATCCAGATCAGTCTTATCATCCATTCCACAGACACAATGAAGTTACACCTGAAAGAATGATAATGCTTTGAAAATGAAATTCGAGCGTTGACTTGGGGTTCACGGTTGGCGAGAAAGCAGCGCATTCCCACGCAGTTCAAAAGAGCCATCGATCTTACGGAAGTATATCACCCCCCCCCCCCCTCCGCCACTCGGCCTCCGGCTCCTCGGTGCCGGGTCGAGCCTCTGGCCCTCTCTCGCGGGCTTCTCGGCAGGGGGGATAATGATCTTTTTCTCGGTTTGGGAAGGTCGAGAGCGTACTTGTGGAAGGGTCGAGAGGGCACCTTTGGAAGGGTCGAGAGGGCACTTTTGGAAGGGTCGAGAGGGCACCTTTGGAAGGGTCGAGAGGGCACCTTTGGAAGGGTCGAGAGGGCACCTTTGGAAGGGTCGAGAGGGCACCTTTGGAAGGGTCGAGAGGGCACCTTTGGAAGGGTCGAGAGGGCACCTTTGGAAGGGTCGAGAGGGCACCTTTGGAAGGGTCGAGAGGGCACCTTTGGAAGGGTCGAGAGGGCACCTTTGGAAGGGTCGAGAGGGCACCTTTGGAAGGGTCGAGAGGGCACCTTTGGAAGGGTCGAGAGGGCACCTTTGGAAGGGTCGAGAGGGCACCTTTGGAAGGGTCGAGAGGGCACCTTTGGAAGGGTCGAGAGGGCACCTTTGGAAGGGTCGAGAGGGCACCTTTGGAAGGGTCGAGAGGGCACCTTTGGAAGGGTCGAGAGGGCACCTTTGGAAGGGTCGAGAGGGCACCTTTGGAAGGGTCGAGAGGGCACCTTTGGAAGGGTCGAGAGGGCACCTTTGGAAGGGTCGAGAGGGCACCTTTGGAAGGGTCGAGAGGGCACCTTTGGAAGGGTCGAGAGGGCACCTTTGGAAGGGTCGAGAGGGCACCTTTGGAAGGGTCGAGAGGGCACCTTTGGAAGGGTCGAGAGGGCACCTTTGGAAGGGTCGAGAGGGCACCTTTGGAAGGGTCGAGAGGGCACCTTTGGAAGGGTCGAGAGGGCACCTTTGGAAGGGTCGAGAGGGCACCTTTGGAAGGGTCGAGAGGGCACCTTTGGAAGGGTCGAGAGGGCACCTTTGGAAGGGTCGAGAGGGCACCTTTGGAAGGGTCGAGAGGGCACCTTTGGAAGGGTCGAGA
>NC_091588.1:9204237-9206737 GCF_042767895.1 Penaeus vannamei
AATTCCGTCTTTTATAACCAAGGATTAGTCCATTCATTTTGGTCATCCTTTTGGCCTTATCGCTGCCAAGAAGTGACCCCTGAGAATGCTTGCTGCTCCCAAGCACTTAATTAAGAGTTGCGTGTTGACCTAAGAAGACCGGGCCTCGTTGTATCCATCTGGGCAATATTTCATTCGCCCTTGAAAGGTAACTGTTAATTATTTTTTCGTTCGTTCGATACAGTAACTGTTTATTTTCTGAACTATTAATTTACTTGCACGTGTAACGGAACGCAAACTGCTGAACTCCTTTTATTTGTTCGGAAAGGTACGTAAGTCTAATAATTTATGTATTTCTGTAATTATTTGTTTTCTACCTGAGGGTAGTAACCAAATATAAAAAAGATGGAAATGTCGGAAATGCGCTTTGGTATTGTTGAACGCAGGAATAACGATGGCAATTGATAAAGAAAGCAAGATACCTGTTATTAAGCAACTCAAGGTAGAGGATAAAAGACACACTCAAGTTCATACATAGTGCTCCTAAATTTGCCCTCTAAATACAGTTATGCGAACAGTTTTCTAAAAACAAATTTGAGAACAAAATCAACTATCTACCGGACCCATTATCTACGCCAGCGCACCGTTTTCTATGAAAGATTGCACTCCTTAAATCTACACGAATCCGGAAGAGCGCAAAAACCCGTAGGTAGCCGAAACGTAAGCATTCACAGCAATCAGCAGATGATCCAACCAATAAACCACAATGCCAGCGAATAAACAAACGGAAAAGACCTCATCTCCGTCAGTAGAGATAAACACAAATCAATAAACTGGTTAGTAGCCTATAATAGTCTACACGATAGTACAAGCAACTGAGTTGAACTTGCCTTCTCTGAAAATCAAAAACGTGCAAACACCAACGCCACATTCGTTCTTGGACTCACCTGGCGACGAGCTGGGGAGGCGGTCCCCCTCCGAGGAAAAGCTCCTTGAATTTGTTTTCCCAGAAAGCTCTCTCCATCCCCGCGCCGCTGTACATGGCGCTGCAATCTGCTCTGCGTTACGTCACGTCTTGCATCTCTCTGCCCGGTTTCCCTTGTAGGAGTTCACATACTTTTTTCTATCTCTCTCTTTCTTTTTCTTTGTTTTTTTCTGTGTCGTTTTTCGATTTGATATTATTGTTTTATTCTTCTTTTTTAGTTTTTTTCTTCCTTTTCGGCTTCTGATTTTTTTTTTCTGTGCAATTTTCTTCTTGAGTATTCTCTGTTTCCTTTAGATATTTTTCTTTCTTTTGTCTTACCTCTGTTATTCTCTCTCTTCTATTTCATTTAAATCTATTTATTCGAGAAAAGTAAGTTACATTGATATTGTATAGTCTGAAATTTTAAAAAAATCTAGAATTACCACTATAAAATAAACATAATAACAATTGCCATTATTATTGTTATCATTATCATCATCATAATGACGCTAGTAATAATGAAAACAATAATAAAACAACATATACAATGATTGCGATAACAGCAATATGATAATGATGACAATAAGAACAATAACTAATACCAATTAAAATGATAGAAATAAAAGTAGTAATGATTATAAGAATCGTGACAACAATAATGATTATGATGATAATGATAACAATAATGATAATAAAAACAATAACATTAGCAATAACTATAATGATAATAAAAACAATAACAAAAAAAAGCAATAACTATAATGATAATGATCAAAATAGAAATTATAATGATCATGAAAACAATAGATATACTAATGATAATGATAATAATGGTAGTAGTAGTATTAATGATAATGGAGATAATGATAATATGAATAATAATAACAATAAAATGATAACGATAATAACAATAATGATAATAACAAAAATCATAATAATAACAATAACTAATGATAATAACAAAAATGATGGTAATGATTATAATGCAGATAACAATAAAAAAATATTATAATGACAATAATTGAAATAATGACAATAATGATAAGGATAATAATAATAATATTATTAATAATAACAATGATGATAATATTAATGATAATGATAATAATAGTAGTAATAATGATAATAGTAACAAGAAGACGAACAATGATAATGATATTAATCATATCAAGAATTGTAATGATGAAAATGATAATGATGATAACAGTCATGATAACGGTAACAGCAATAATGATTATGATAATGATAATAATAATAGTAGTATTAATAATAATGATAATAATAAAAGTAATGATAATAATAATATGACAATGACGATGTTGATGATAGTAGAAGTACTAGTATAACTAATAGGAAAGATAATAACTCTAATGATATGAATAATTATAATGATAATGATAATAATAGTAATAATAATAATGATAATAATACCAATAATGATAATAATAATGATAATGATAATTATAACAACGATAATAATAATAATAATAATAATAACAATAATAATAATAATAATAATAATAATAATAATGATAATAATAATAATAATGTTAATAA
>NC_091588.1:9225016-9230016 GCF_042767895.1 Penaeus vannamei
CATATTTTTCACTGATATTCTGTTCCACTTTTTTCCAGAATTAAACATGAATTCTTCTATGCCAAAGGGCGTTACAAAAACAGGACAATACTTAATTTATATGTGTTCAGTTGTAATGGTAGTCTTAGGAATTTGACCCCTCCCCCCTCCAATCCATTGCTTGTTGCTGTCTTGGAAGGGCTTTGAAGACAGAGATTGAGGCACATTGTTGAAGATTACCTCTACTCTGGGCTTTGTATCAGTCATGAACAGCCTCTGAGAGCCATGGGCACAGTATTCCCTTGGTTAACCCACTAGTGACGGTACATTTTCAAGCCGAAAATAATATTTTACGGGCGGCTTAAAAATTGGCATGCGGGTAAGTCTGGTAACCTACCCGCACGCCGCCTGCCACAGGTGACAAAAGCAGAGCACGAACTCCATTCTAGTGTTGCACCAGCGGGACGCTCGGAAAGGTTAACTTTCCCAGGTGTCTCATATGTGGGACACTTTACGCTTTACGCTTAATAGGGGCCTGCCCCTTTATCAGCTAGCATATCTTAATTCAATTTTGATGGTTTTCCGATCCCTGCCCCTCCTTTGACCACGGCTCCAACCACTGATACTAATACCCTCTTCCTTTATTACTACTCTTCACTTGCATTGTCCTCCTCACCACAGAACTACTCCACTCTACACTACCCCATCTTCCTCTTTCCCATGTCCTTATACTGCATCTACCTCTGCAAACCTTTTGAGTACTCTGTTTGGCCCAGCCAAGTGGGATCGTTTCTTTGTGATTTCCCCCACAGACCCCTTCTCTGACAATACCCTTCTCCTTCAACAGTGCCTCCAAAAATAAGCATGCAAAGTTACCTTTTGCCGTCGCTTCTATCATTCATAGTTATATCTGAATCCCAAGCTCATGCACTATCTACCCTAGCTGACCTCAATGGCAAATCCATTCCTGCTGAACCTCACCATTCTTTTAATACTTGTAGTTTCTCTACCCACAAATGCTTGTTCTATATACAAGAATTGGTCATACTGAAAATAACCTACTTGCCTGCCTGCCAGGCTCCCATAATATATCTTATAGGAGTTGCCCTGCCTATAAACTTGAATATGAGGTAGCAGTTCTCAGATTCAAACTAGGCCTCACTCTACGTGAGACCATACAGGAAGCACAATGACAAGGTTTTTCTCTCTCAACTTATTCCAAAAAAGTCTTTCGCTCTGTTCCAAACCCATCTTATATAAGATGTTTCTGCATCTCCCCCAGTATCCCTTCCTTATACTCTGAACCATCGTACCTCTACTCGCCATATGCCCCAGTCAAATTTCTTTTTCAGTCTAAATCTTGATACTCGAATCCCTACCACTTCCCTGATACCTACCCCTCCTCCTCACTTTACTTGTCGCACCAGACAACTTAAACGTTCCACTCCACCCTCTCCTACACCTTCCTCTTCTTCTGCTCCTCAGATATCTATCCCCTCTTCTCCTCACAAGAGAGCCTTTGTTTCTCAGTCCTCTTCACCCAACTCACCTCCAGAAACTCTTGAAAGCATCCTAATCTTCCTAAAGATGACCCAAAGGAACACTCCACTCCCTCATCTACTCTCCAATCCCTCTGTTCTTACTCCTATATTTAAAGTATTTGCATCGTCCTCTTCCTCAAGTTCCTCCCACCCCCCTTCCTCCTACACCCACCCAACATACCCTATCCTCTACCACTCCTACCTGAATGCTCACACAAATCCTTCTATCATGACTTCACCACCATTCCCAGTCCTTTATTCATATCCTTGCTCTACTTCACTTGAACCCCCCTTTTCCCTTTTCACTACCATGCTGTCTAATACTATCTAATCTTTGACATCTAACACATTTTATCCTAATCTTTAACTCCTCTTTACCCTTTTCGACCCAATACTTTAGCAAAGGGCTATATGACCTTTGATGTCTAGCACGTTTATTTGTTTTAAACATTAAACATTCTCCTCCTTCCCTTTTCCTTCTCTCCTTCATCCCCTTGTATCCACTTCCTAAGATATGACAGCAGTGCTGAAAGGAAGAAAGGCTGGCTTTGTGTCAGTCATGAACAGGCTCCAAGAGCCATGAAAACAGTATTCCTGTGGTTAATTGCTTAGCCCTTACCCCTTAAGAGGACCCTAAGGGGTAGACGTTTCTTTTCCCCACTTATTTCGGGCTCACCATGGTCAATAATGAAGGTTTCTTACCCTTATTAGGGGCATTAAGGCTTGTCCCTTCATCAAATAGCCTATCTAAATTTGATTTCATTGGTTTTCTGATCCCAGCCTCTCCTTTGACCATGGCTCTGACCACTGATATCAATACCCCCTCCTCGATATCTACTGACAACTTTATCCATTCTGAACCACCCACTCTACTCTATCTATTGCACAGTCTTCTTCAATGTCTACTCCCTCCTCCTTATTAGTTCTCTACTTATTGTCCTTCCTACAGTACTACCACACTCTGCATCACCCCATCTACCTCCTGCTCTTCTTTCTACTGCTTCCACCTCTACAAACCTTTTGAGGACTCTTTGGCCCAGCCAAGTAGGATCAATTCTTTGTGATTCTCCCTACAGCCCCTTACTCTGACAATATCCTTCTCTTCCAACAATGTCTCCCAAAACGTGTAGGCTAAGTTTCTTTTCGCAGTTCATGCCTTGTCACAGTTACATCTGAGTCCCAAGCTTGTGCACTATCTACCCTGACTGATCTCACTGGCAATCGTATATCTGCCAAACTTCACTCCTCTCTTAATACTTCTACTGGAACTGTTTCTGTCCCCAACTAATTGTCCTATCTACAACAAGAACTGGTCAGATTGTGAAAATTACCTACTTGCCTGCCTTGTTGACTATAATGCAATAGCAGTACTGGGCTCTACTATTCCTCCCAGTGGCCAGTGCAAGTCCTCCACCAATATTGCCAAGATTGGCTTCCCTAGACATGACCTCCCCCATGAAGTACATATTGGTGTCTTGCCAATATTGACTCCTTCCTTATCAATGAATATTGACATTTTGGCCATGCAGCCAAACACTGTCGCTCCACAGCCCACTGCCCTCTATGTGCCCAACCTGGTTATGACCGTTCAAATTACCTTGCTCAGTCACCTACATGTGCCAATTATGGTGGCTCCCATAATGTATTTTATTGGAGCTGCCCTGCCTATAAGCTCAAATCTGAGGTAGCAGTTCTCAGATTCAAACTAGGCCTCATTCTACATGAGGCCAGACAAGAAGCATCGAGACGAGGTTTTTCTCTCTTTATTTATTTCTAAACTCCTTTCCTCTGCTCCCCTCCCATCTCACAATGTCTCGGCAACACCCGCAGTATCTCTTCCCTCTACCCCGAACCATCCTACTTCTACTTCCCCTCTTCCCCAGTCAAATTCTTTTTCCAGTCTAAATCTATATACTCCAATTTCTACCATTTTCTCAGTACCTACCCCTCCTCCTTCCTCACTTTACCTGTCACATCTGGCAACCTAAACGTTCCACTCTATCTTCTCCTACCATATCCTCTCCTACACCCTCCTCTTCTTCTACTTCTCAGACATCTATTCCCTCTTCTCCCCTCTTTTCCTCCTCACAAGAGAAACTTTGTTAACCAGACCCACCCACCCAACTCCCTTCAAGAAACTCCTGAAGACATCCATAACTTCTTAAAAATGACCCAAGAGAATACTTCACCCTCGAATCCCTCTATTCCTATTTCCTCTACATTTAAAGTATTTGCTGATATCCATCCTCTTCCTCCTCAAGTTCCCCCTAGCCCTCTTTCTCCCACTCTCTCCCAACCCACCCCTTCCTCTCCTTCTGTCTGTGCACTATTCCCTCTTCGTTTTCCGTTCCCTTATCTCGTTCCCTGGATTCTTCCCCTCCTACTTCTCCAACAGCAGTTTTCACCCGTATTACCTATTGATTGTTTCATAATGGTTCTTTTGGCAGTTTTTCTTAATGTTCCTATCCTTCCCCACCCACAGAGAGATTTAATTTCATCCAATCACCTTACACCCTTAACCCTTTCCTCTTTTACTAATCTCCACTTTACTTCATTTGCTCCTCCTCTTTACGCTTTTCACTACCATACTTTAACCTTTGTTATCTAACACACTTTATCCTAATCTTTAACTCATTTTTACCCTTTTTGCCATATACTTCACCGAAGTGCTATATGACCTTCAATGTCTAGACATTTATTTGTTTCAATCATTAACCATTAGCAAGTTTCTTCAAGCTACACCCCCCCAAACCCACCCCCATTACCTCCTTGTACCCTTCAGCTCCTAGAGCCAATCATATAAGCACCTCATGGCACCACTTTTGGCAAGTGAATGAGTATAGTAAGTATAGACTAAGAATTCTCAAAATGTGAGCATGTACACCCCCCCCCACCCCAACTACAAACATCTGGTTTGACCCTTTCAAAAAAATTTTTTTACAACTTTTAATATTATTATTGGCACTGTAATTATTATAATGTTATTAAAATACTAATAGAAATAAAAGGTAGAATGAGAATACTGAAAATAAAGTTAAGGGATAAAGATTGTGGAATTGTGGCCTTTTGGGGCTAAATGCTCTAGAATATAAAATAATATTGTATAGTTGTCTTTGGATCTTTTTATAATTATTATTTTAATTATTATTTCCTTTTTATATATAATATTATTATTTCATTATTATTATTATTATTATTGTTGTTGTTGTTATTATTAATATTATTTTTATTATCATTATTACTATTAGTATTATTAACCCATTAATGATAAGTAAAATTTTTGGCGACTAATGAGACTGGGCATACATAAGTACACATTACTGTACCCGGGCAATTGTTTATCATGCATTCAGACCTCTGATATATCATCCCAACAATCAGGAAATGGGTTTGTGACATGATTAGGTATCACTTGCCACCTAGGATTTTCTCCCATTGGAGGATGGCACTTGTTGCCAATTGGTTAAAAAGTTTACATAG
>NC_091588.1:9242516-9247516 GCF_042767895.1 Penaeus vannamei
GCTCTTCTATCTGCAGAATGAGCTCAGCTTTCTTTTTGACCTTCTCTCGCTGCTCCGGTTCAGGGTTCTTCAGCTCTCCACTCTCAATCTGTCTTTCCAACTTCTCCGTATCCTTCAACTTCTTCCTGAGATTACGTAACCGTTTGGCAGGGTCTGTGGCCACTGCTTGCTTTTTCCCTGAGAAGAAGCAAACAGCACATGAGGAGTTTGGGTAAAAGAACAACAGATGGATTTAGAAAAAAACATTTGAACAAGGATGAATATCTCCATAATGTTTTGTTATCATTAGGAAAATTATATAACTCCAATGAAGACTTAGTATTTATCAAATGCAACATGCAATTATTCAGTCATCCACACTTTATTATGAGAAACAATCAAATACACTAATTCACTACTGGGAAAGTTCCTTCACTATTATATACAATTTCTATACAAAATATTACAAGGACTTTTTTTTAATAATCAACTAGCCTCCAGATGACATGTCATTCATGTCATGGATGACTTGGGCATGGCTCAGGGCAACATGCTATTCCTGTCATAGCTGACTTGAGCATGGCTTTGGGGAACATGGTATTCCTGTCATGGTTGACTTGGACATGGCTCCAGGGGACATGTCATTCACATCAAGTTACTATGATGTATCCAATATAATTCATGCTGTTCTTTATAAGGTATCCTAATACCCAGATGTCACATATCCTGGGACACTGTTTGGGGGAGAACGGGTCATATAATGCTTTGATTGGTTTCTTGTTTTGCATAAATGGGCCGATATCTAACACATGAACCATTCCACTGCTATCCCTAGAATATTTCACACACCATAACAGTGTGCTATGTGAACCTGTACATACTTGTCATTCTAGTTTTCATGATCAGTCTCCTTATGGTAATTACTTATATTGTTATACAACACTACCAATAAGACTTGAAGTATGACACACAAAAGGGAAGGACTGATGCCATGGGAGTAGCAACCTTGTATTTAACTGGATATAATCAGATTCGCATAAATGAGAGAATACATATTTCACCCCTCAATAAAACCGCATTCCATATCTTACTGAGTGTAACACACCTAATCTATTGAAATCGACTTTAAAGTATTTAATCAGGCTACTACAAGTTCGATCTAGCAATCAAAATTAATATAGAGCATCTCTGAATATGAAAATAAAAATGTTTTGCATAACACTGTTACAAAATAAATTATTTTGTTGGTGGCTATAACAAGGCTGACGCACCATCCACATCTGAAATAGGCCCCAGACGTAAGCCCAGTTGGCTGTACATACTCCCTGGAGTAGAGGCCTACCACAATCCATATTCATCTGGAGGCATTGGATTAAAGGGATAATATACCAGAAATCCATCCTTAATTATAAGAGGAATGTCTTAGTAAACTGTTATTGGAACTTCCTATTGAATTAGTATTGGGACTTTTGTAGAAGTAACATTAGAATAAAAATGTTTTGATGAAACTTTTTCTTTACATTCCTACGAATCAAGTAACAAAAATTGCTCTTTGTGAATACCTTTAGCTCATAAACTTTCAATCCTTAATTTAAAACTGATTAATACTTCTAAGGAACTTTTTTAATTTCAATTTTGTTAAGTCCATGCTAAGTGCTGATAGATACTCCAGAAATTGTGATATCATTTCAATAATGCTGTATCATTACCCATTTGATGTCAGCTGGTCAGTAGGACTAACCACTTACTTTCAAGCTGTGTATTTTTAATTTGATTACATTTTTCTTTCTTTTTTATTTTAATGAATTCATGATCAATATCTGTACATACAAATTATCTAATATCAACGACAGATATTTCCAATATGTTTTGATAATCAGTTAAACTTAATGCAAGTTTAACTTTTACTTTTGTTAATTTTCAACAAGTATGTATACCCAAAGTATTTCTAAATAAACATTTTAAGAATACAATAATAACACTAAAGTAAGGAAATGATATCATCATCATCATCATTGGGAGCTAATGCAGATGGGGGCACATAGCCGCATCCACCTTTTGTTTCCACCTATAAGGATCCCTCATGGTAAGCCACCAGGCAGGGACACAGAACATCTCTAGCTCCTCATGACAGATTTGATCAGTCTGCCTAAGCCAAGACATCCTAGTTTATCCCACAGGTCTCCACCCAGGGTTGTCTTGAACAGAGACAACCTGGTTGGCAGGATCAAAATGTACAAAGTGAGCCAGGTGGCCTTATAGCCTAAGCTGGCAATCACGGATTGTGCAAGTAACATGTCCTGTGCCAGTCTCATGGTGCAACTGGTGGTTGGAGATGTGGTCCCACCAGCAGTACCCTATGATCTGATGCAAGGACCTATTACAAAAGGCATGAAGATGAGACTCCAAGGCATAGGATAACAAGTTTTACTACCATATGGTAAAACTGGTATTATCAGGTAATTGAAAACAAGTAGTCTGGTCCTTCTGCACAGGTACATATATTTCCAAATACTCGTCGAGAGAGTTCATGACCCCTGCTGCTAGGTCAATCTGTCTGACTTCCTGGTCTGATAGCTCAGTTATGAACTACACTACCATTACATACAAGGTATGTAAAGCTCTCTGTGAAGAGGAAATGATACCTAGGCGAGAAATTACAAAAGTTTTGGTAGTCAATACTACTAACCTCTTGTCGTACAGAGAACAGGTTATAGTGAGGTGTGAATAATGCTGAATATATATACAAATTTATATATTCACATATATATGTGTATATAAGTGTGTATGTATGTATTGTGTGGGTGGGGGGGCACATGTGTCGTTGAAAGACAACCAACTCCAGCCGTAAGACCTTTGCAGCATCCAGCCAACCCACTCATAATCTTATAAGATATCAAAAACTGAAATTCCTGATGTAGTTGAAATACACTTTAACCTTTACTGAGGAGGAGGAGGAGGAGGAGGAGGAGGAGGAGGAGGAGGAGGAGGAGGAAGAGGAGGAGGAAGAGGAGGAGGAGGAGGAGGAGGAGGAGGAGGAGGGGGAAGAGGAGAAGGAGGATTAGGATTAGGAGGAGGAGGAGGAGGGGGAGGAAGAGGAGGGGGAGGAGGAGGGGGAGGAGGAGGAGGGGGAGGAAGAGGGGGAGGAGGAGGAGGAGGAGGAAGTGGAGGGAGAGGGGGAGGAGGAGGAGGAGGAGGAGGAAGAGGAGGAGGAGGAAGAAGAAGAAGAGGAGGAGGAGGAAGAAGAAGAGGAGGGGGAAGAGGAGAAGGAGGAAGAGGAGGAAAAGGAGGAAGAGGAGGAGGAGGAGGAAGAGGAGGACGAGAAGAAGAAGGAGGAGGTGAAGAAGAAACAGAAAAAGAAGAAGAAGAAGAAGAAGAAGAAGAAGAAAAAGAAGAAGAAGAAGAAGAAGAAGAAGAAAAAGAAGAAGAAGAAGAAAAAGAAGAAGAAAAAGAAGAAGAAAAAGAAGAAGAAGAAGAAGAAAAAGAAATAGAAGAAGAAAAAGAAGGAGAAGAAAAAGAAATAGAAGAAAAAGAAGAAGGAGAAGAAACAGAAATAGAAGAAGAAGAAGAAGAAGAAGAAGAAGAAGAAGAAGAAGAAGAAGAAGAAGAAGAAGAACAAAGAGAAGAAGAAGAAGAAGAAGAAGGAAGAGGATGAGGAAAAGGAAAAGGTAGAGGTTCAAGAAGAGGAGTAAGAGGAGGAAGAGGAGGTGAAAAATTAGAAAAGAAAAGAAAAAGAGAGATAGAAAAACACAAACAGAAAGAAGAACAAGAAAAAGAATATAAAGAAGAAATAAAAATAAAGCAACAACAACAAGACAATGAGTTCTCACCTGACGCAGGTTCCGCAATGTGGGTGTCCTCAAGGGCATTCGTGATTTCTATCTCAGCTGTAGATGCCTTCTTCCTGGCTGCTTTCTTTTTCTGGGACTTAGATAACCCTCCTGGGGATAAGACAACAATGAGAAAGAGCCTCCAAAGAACATACAGCCATACTTATACTAATCCTCACATCCCCCCTCTCCCTCTCTCTTTTCTTCTCTCTCTCCCCCTCCCTCCCTCCCTCCCTCCCTCCCTCTCCATCCTCCCTCTCCCTCCCTCCCTCTCCCTCCGTCTCCCTCTCCCTCCATCTCCCTCTCCCTCCGTCTCCCTCTCCCTCCGTCTCCCTCTCCTTCCATCTCCCTCTCCCTCCGTCTCCCTCTCCCTCCATCTCCCTCTCCCTCCGTCTCCCTCTCCCTCCGTCTCCCTCTCCCTCTCTCTCCGTCTCCCTCTCCCTCTCTCTCCGTCTCCCTCTCCCTCTCTCTCCGTCTCCCTCTCCCTCTCTCTCCGTCTCCCTCTCCCTCTCTCTCCGTCTCCCTCTCCCTCTCTCTCCGTCTCCCTCTCCCTCTCTCTCCCTCTCCCTCTCCCTCTCTCTCCGTCTCCCTCTCCCTCTCCCTCTCTCTCCGTCTCCCTCTCCCTCTCTCTCCGTCTCCCTCTCCCTCTCTCTCCGTCTCCCTCTCCCTCTCTCTCCGTCTCCCTCTCCCTCTCTCTCCCTCTCCCTCTCCCTCTCCTTCTCTCTTTCCATCTCCCTCTCCCTCTCCCTCTCTCTCCGTCTCCATCTTTCTCTCCATATCCATCATCATCTCTTTCTCCATCTCCCTCTCCCTCTCACTCTCTCTCCGTCTCCATCTCTCTCTTTTTCCATCTCCCTCATTCACTCTCCCTCCTCGTCTCCCTCTCCCTCCTCGTCTCCCTCTCTCTCCATCTCCCTCCCTCTCCGTCTCCCTCTCCCTGTTTCTCCGTCTCCCTCTCCCTCTCCCTCTCTCTCCGTCTCCCTCTCCCTCTCTCTCCGTCTCCCTCTCCCTCTCCCTCCCTCTCCGTCTCCCTCTCCGTCTCCCTCCCTCTCCTCTCCGTCTCCCTCCCTCTCCTCTCCGTCTCCCTCCCTCTCCGTCTCCCTCTCCCTCCCTCTCCGTCTCCCTCTCTCCCTCTCCGTCTCCCTCTCTCCCTCTCCGTCTCCCTCTCTCTCTCTCCGTCTCCCTCTCTCT